>NC_134095.1:137583776-137886806 GCF_000715075.1 Nicotiana tabacum
AACAATAATAGTAAAACTAATTCATACATTGTGAGACTTGATCTCTTATGAAAGTCTCAAACTTTACAGTAAAATGAAGGAAAACTACCGGTTATATCCATTTATAAGTATATAATTATAAAAATTGGTGAATTCATAAAATATTATTAATATTAGTCAATTAGCTATTTGTAACCCAAAAAAGGTTAAAGTTTTGCTTTTATTTGAGTGTGTATTATTAGAATAGATTAAGTACATTTTAAGAAGCTTGAATTTCAGTTTTGGGATGATTTGGTGGAGTTTTAAGGTGGTTTGAATTAAAAATTAAAAGTAGAAGATGATTAAAATTTCATGGTAAAGGACAACAGTAACTTAGCAAGACCTTATACACGTAATGAGCTAACACTAATCTTCCATCTCCAATAATGAAAATCATGAGTTTCGTGGATCACGTTTTATACTAGCTTTTCATGCAGCTAACTAGAACATAATATATTATTTAATAATAATAAAAAAACTAGAATATAATCTATATAAAGACTACAGCCTCTCAGCACTTTCTCACCACTTCCTTTTCAATACTTACTTTCTACTATATTGAAGAAGAAAATATGGGTGTGAAAGGCAAGTTGATTGCCTCAGTAGAGGTGAAGTGTGGAGGACACCCGATTCATGACATTTTTCACACCAATACTCATCATATATGCAACATAAGTCCCGGTAAGATCCAAAAATTTGATATTCATGAAGGTGAAACCGTAAAAGTTGGTTCGATTGTTAACTGGAAATATAACGACGGTATGTAATTCATATTTCTTCTCTCTATACATATATATGATTTACTTGTATGAGTTACCACATTGGGTTATGTAAAAAAGGTCTTTCTTCAAAAAAAAAAAATTTCGTGAAAAAAATTATTTGATGATGTTTTTGGTTACTGTAAAAAAATTTACATCAAAAGGGGAAACAAAAGTCTTTTTTTTTAACTATCTTAATTTTAACTTCATATTGCTAACCCCAATTAATACTTGAACCTATTAGACATATTATTAATAGTACTCAAAAACTTCTTAACACTCTTTGCTAATAGTATTACTAGCATTCAATATAATATATTCAGTCAACAATTACCAAGTACTGAAAAATATTTTGATCATATTTTTTAAAGAAATATTTCTCAACGAAAATTCCTTTTGACATACCAAACACAATATAATCAAATTTAAGCTTTTTCCCTTAATAATTCAATATTTTCGACAATGCCAAATGTTCTTTTGAGATTTTTAACGATAATTCTATTCAAGAAAATTTATAGCACGTCCAATCTTCGCAAGCTTAAAATAATTTTTGGAGAAAATGAAAATGAAAAACAAAAGAAATGAGAAGAAAACATGTTATTCTGAATGTTTATATATTTTATATGAGGAATTGGACAGTTGAACATGGAGTAACATCTCTTGTATTTTTGAACTTTATTGATTATAGATGGAAAAGATAAGATCTGTAAGCAAGTGATTGAAGCCGTAGATCATGAGAAGAAATCAATCACTTGGAAAGTAATTGGAGGAGATCTATTAGAGTTGTACAATTCCTTCACTATTACCACATCCCATGACCACCAATGGACTACATGGACATTTGTTTACGAGAAGAAAACTGAAGAAATCCCAGAGCCTCTCGTTCTCTTGGGTTTTGTCCTACATGTGACCAAAGATATAGAGTGTCACCTTCTCAAGTAATCTAATCTATGCTATTCAATGGTTCATAGCCATATATATGTATGTTAATACACACATATCTCTGTGTGTGATAGAGTATTTGGCAATATTGGCTAGTTCTAGCTAGCTACGTGTGAAATAAAGAATGTTGTGTGAAGAATATATTATATATGCATTCTCCTTCTATGGATGTATTTCCAATGGTGAACATATGTAAGTTTGAAATTTACCTATAACAAAGACGATATATTTATCAGTGTGCTATTCTCATTCTTTTTCAGCCATCTTTTTTATGGGTTTATCTAGTAGTTATATGGGGACTAAGATTTACAAACACTTCGTAGTGCAGTATTGATTAATAGCCAGTCAAATTGTGTCTTGTACAAATTTAGTTGTTAGCTATACTTTAGTGAAAATGCATATGAAACTAGCTCAAATAAGAGCTGAAACTAAACCTGAAAATTTTCTAGAAACAGAGAACTAACCTGCACCACTATTTTCAATCTCCGGAGTGAGATGCGAATTTTCTAAAGGTCCTTCACGAGGGTTTCTTGATTGTCCTGTCTTTAGAGATGCTTGTGAATGTGGCTGAGATGTGTGCTCAAGCCCTAGGTTGCAGAATTGTCATGTATTCCTCCAACAGGGCTGGAAACTTTCATTTAATATATTTTTGAATTCGCATGCCACACCCAAAAACATAATTTAGTGGTTGAGGGATTTCAAAATCTTTATAAGGTTGTTGGTTCAACTCCCGGAAGTAGTGCCTTTTAATTTTTTAACTTTTTTGCCTCTGACATTGCCACGTCCATGGCCCTTCCCACCTCTCCACCTTTAACTCGTCCAAATCCTGTCATTTCAAATTTTACCGAGAGTATGGATGAATGCTTAATTCCAAATACTTTCCAATACCAAGCGAAGGAAAATCCCGAATTTGGATCCCAAATTAATGATGTAACATCACATAAAAATATAATTATAGATTCACATTTTAGAATAACCAGCGCATGGTCGCAAGAACTATCGAAAGAATTAAAAATTAATGAAAATTATAGATAGTATGCCACCTCGCACACGATAAGATTAGCGAGACCATATTTTGGCCGTAACAACTACTGAGAATCATAACAGAGCAGGTGGAAACTGCGAAGAACAGTATTTTTCAGTCTCTACGAATTAATTAGAACGGAGAAGCAACTAAGCGATATTTATCTAAACTTGTAGGCTTTGCCTCAATGCAAACCTCTTGGTAACTTTTCATCTTAATATTTGTCTGGTGTTATTGGACCAGTGAAGAAGTTAATCACAAATACAAGAAATAAGTGTGACGACCCGGGCAGTCGTCTCATGAGTTACTGCTCCATTTTTCCCATTTCTGCTTTTTATTGCTTTGTGTATCGGTTCTATATGTGATCGGGTTGGTTGGCTCGGGTTCGGAAAGGTTTTGAGAAGGTTTGAGACACTTAGTCTCTTTTGAGGAAGCTTAAGTTGGAAAAGTCAACCGGATGTTGACTCATATGTTAGAGGGCTCGGATGTGAGTTTCGAGGGTTCAGATAGATTCGGGAGGTGATTTGAGACTTAGGAGCGTGATCGAAATGTGTTTTGGAGGCCCGGAGTAGATTTAGGCTTAAATTAGCGAAATTGGTATTTTGGCGTTTTCCGGTTGATAGGCGAGATTTTGATATAGGGGTCAGAATGGAATTTCGAGAGTTGCAGCAGCTCCGTTGTGTCATTTGGGATGTGTGCAAAATTTCAGGTCATTCGGGCGTGGTTTGGTTGGGGTTTTGATCAAAAGCGGAATTCGAAAGATTTTGGAATCTTAGGCTTGAATTTGATGTGATTTTGGTGTTTTAATGTTGTTTTGAGCGTTCCGAAAGTTGGAATGAGCATGAATAAGGTTATGGGATATGTTTGTGCTTTTGGTTGAGGTCCCAGGGGCATCTGGGTGATTTCGGATGGTTGACGGAGGGTTTGGAGTTTTTGGTGAAGCTGAAGATTTTCTGGTTCTGTTGTTTCCGCACTTGCGGATTAGGGACCGCAGGTGCGATGCCGCAGAGGTAAAGAAAGGGGCCACAGAAGAAGAAAGTGCCTAGGAAGGCTGGAGTCGCAGAAGCGGCTAAGGAGCCGCACCTACGCCAGGTATCGCAGAAGCGAAAAATAGACGTTTAAGTGATTTGCGCAGAAGCGCACCTGGGACCGCAAGTGCGGGTTCGCAGGTGCGCGTTTGGGACCGCAGAAATGGTTTAGCTGGGGCAGAACATATAAATTATTTCCTTCACAATTTTGAGCTCTTCCACCATTTCTAAGTCGGCTTTCGGAGTTTTTTGGGCGATTTGAAAAAGGATTTCAAGGGGTTTTCATTGAGGTAAGGATTTTGGACCTAAAACTCATTCCTATGGTATTATTTCACGGATTAGAGCTGTAATTAATGGAATTTAAGGGTTAAAATTTGGGAAAACTAGGGCTTGGTATTGGAGACCTAGACTTGAGAATTTGAGGGACCATTTGTGGTCGAATTTTGGGACTTTTGATATGTATGAACTCGTGGGGAGATAAGGAATCTATTGATGTGAATTTTATCAAATTCCGAGACGTGGGCTCGGGTGTCGGATTTTGGTGATTTCGGGATTTATGTTGTATTATATTCGAATGGGCTTCGTCCCCTTAGCATATTTTGACGTCGTGATTCTGATTTTGGATAGATTTGACGCGAGTTGAGGCCGATACGAGGGGCAAAGGCGTCGTGGGCTAGAGTTTAGACCGGATTGAGGTGAGTAATAATTTTAGATGTTGTCTTGAGGGTATGAAACCCCGGATTGCACATCGTTGTGCTATATTTAGGCGATGCACACGCTAGATGACGAGCGTGGGGTCGTGCATTGTTGGCCCAAAAACAGGTAAAGTTTTGAAGAATGACCAATGAACTCAGTCATGGACTAGGTCCATCTTGTGAAGCACTGCCATGATCAACCTACACATGTGAGATGCACGTGAAGGGGATAAGTCCTACTGATCAAGCATCAATATCTCCTAATCTGATCGAAAAGGTTGCATATTGGATAAGGGGAGAAAGTCTCCTTATATGAAGAGAACACAATCCGGATAAAGAGAGTGTTAGAGTTTGATATCTTCAAGGACTCAACTACGATAGAAGATCAGAAATTGAGTCCCAATCAAACTCTGATTTCTAACCTATTAAATGACAGTGATTGTTCTCTTTTACAGGTATTGCACAAACGCAGAAGTTAAACTAAATTGAAAGCAAAAGAGCAAGGTGATTTTGCAAGCAATTTATGTGAGATTTGAGTGTGCACTCCTGAAGCTACTTAAACGAGATAGAAGAACCAGTTCTATTGTATTTTTTTTCTTATTCTAGTTCAATTGTAGTAGGTGGTTTAAAGTTGTACCTTTCAGCTTTCATACAAGCAACTGTATTAGGTACTTTGAGTGTTCAAGTTATAAGCTAACTTAAAGTTGTCGCAACAGTTGAGGCTGTGTGCTACAAGGGGTTAGAGTTAATCTTTAGGTTTACAAAGAGTTTTTGTAAATGCTGTTTTGGCTCAGTGATTTTAGTGGAACTTTGGGAAAATCCTACTGAGTAGTAGGTCATGGTTTTTTCACCTTTTGAGCCAGGTGTTTTTCACGTAAAAATCTCTGTGTTCTTTATTTATATACTTTTTATTCCGCAAACAGTAATAGTTAGAACACCTAGAAGAACTAGGTTCTTCTCGAGCGAAAATTAGGTACCACATAAATCACCCCCTTCTTGTGTAGTATTGACATTTAGAATATGAATTTGTATCAGAGCGGGTTATCCTTGAATAGGCTAACACCTTAGGAAAAGATCAACATGAGTGCACCACCTGGGAACTGGGAAGGGCAATCCACTACTAGGCCTTCACTTTTTAATGGTAAGTACTATTCTTGGTGGAAGATCAGGATGAGGGATCACATCATAGGAGAAGACTATGAACTCTGGGACATAGTCATTGATGGTCCTCTAGCAACTACTAAAAAGAATGCTGAAGGAGTGGATGTGCCAAAGACAAGAGCTGACTGCACTGCTGAAGACCTGAAGAAGTTGGAGAAGAATGCCAAGACCAAGAAATGGCTTGTGTGTGGACTAGGTCCAGATGAGTACAGTAGAATTCAAAGTTGTACCACTACTAAGGATATCTGGGACACTTTGGAAGTGGCTCATGAAAGAACACCTCAAGTGAAGAGGTCCAGAGGAACACTGCGGTATTCTCAGTGTGAGAATTTCACCATGAAAGAAGGAGAAACCATCCAAGAGGTGTATATAAGGTTCACCACACTGATAAATGAACTTAAGTCTCTTGGAAGGATTATTCTTGAAGAAGACAAAATTGAGAAGATTTTGACAAGGGTTCTGCCAGTCTCTTAGGAAAGCAAAATCATTGCTATTCAGGAATCAAAGAACATTGCTACCCTCAAGCTGGATGAACTAATTGGAAACTTTACTGCTTATGAACTGAGAAGGCAAACCATGAAAATGGATACACCAAAGAAGTAAAGAAGTCTGGATCTCAGAATTGCTAAAGGCTCAGATCTGGAAGATGATGAAATGGCTATGATCACAAGAGATTTCAAAAAGTACCTGATGAGAGGAAAGGGTTCTTCAAGAGGTACAACCTTTAACAAACCAAGGGCTCCTGAGAAACAAACCAATGAGGGTTGCTACAAGTGTGGTAAGACTGATCACATGATCAAGAATTTCCCTCAATGGGAAATCGAGTGGAAGAAGGAAAGGGCTGAACGAAGGAACAGGTTCAACCAAAAAGGAAGAAAGGATCAATAAAGGCTATGGTTGCTGCCTAGGGAGAAACATCAGATGAGGACTCAGAAGATGAAGCTGTAGATGAACAAGCACTTATGGCCATTGGAGAATCATATGATGAACAAGAGGTCCAAGTGAAGGGAAGTAGCCAAATATGGTATATGAATAGTGGCTGCTCAAAACATATGACTGGAAGCAAGAACCGTTTCCTTTCACTTGAGGACTTAAGGGGAGGCAATGTCTCCTTTGGAAATGGGAAGAAAGGCGAGATCATTGGGGTTGGAAAGGTAGGTAAGACAGACTCTCACTCCATTGAGAATGTCTACTTGATAGATGGCTTGAAATACAGCCTGATCAGTGTGTCACAACTATGTGACAGAGGTAACCTTGTAGCATTCACCTCTACTAAATGCTTTGTGATTAACCTTACCACTAACAAGATTGTTTTGCAGGGAAAAAGAGTTAACAATATTTACATTATAGATTTGTCTGCTCTCTTAGAAAATTAACTAACCTGCATAAGTGTGCTGGATAATGATCCCCTCCTGTGACATAAAAGACTTGATCATGCCAGTCTGAATCAGCTAAACCAATTAGCTTCTAAGGACTTGGTGATAGGGTTACCTAACATCAAGTTCAAAGAAGACAAAGTTTGTGAGGCCTGTGCAAGGGGGAAGTAGATAAGATCATCTTTCAAAAAGCAAGAAAATGGTAAGAACAACCAACTCAGTGGAACTGGTCCATATGGATCTCTGTGGTCCAATGAGAACCATGAGTAGAGGAGGAAAGAAATATGTAATGGTACTTGTTTATGATTATTCTAGATTAACCTGGGTACTATTTCTAATATCTAAAGATGAAGCATTTGTATGTTCACTGCCTTTGTTAGAAAAACTCAGAAAATTTTAGGAAATCAACTTGCATAGTTAGGTCTGATCATGGAACTGAATTTGAAAATGCTAAGTTTGTTGAATTTTGTGATGAAAATGGTATAGTTCATCACTTCTCTGACCCTAGGACCCCTCAACAAAATAGAGTAGTTGAAAGAAAGAACTGGACTGTTGAAGATATGGCTAGGACTATGCTTCTTTCTAGTAAACTGCCCTGTAGATTCTGGGCCGAGGCTATAAACATTGCATGTTACATTATCAATAGATGCAGGACTAGACCTCTTGTAGAGAAGACTCCCTATGAGTTACTTAAAGGGAGAAAACCAAATATATCCCATCTTAGGGCATTTGGATGCAAGTGCTTTGTGCACAATAATGGAAAAGACTCCCTAGGTAAGTTTGATCCCAGAAGTGATGAGGGAGTATTCTTGGGATATTCTTCACATAGCAAAGCATATAAAGTGTTCAATAAAAGAACTTTGTGTGTATAAGAAAGTGTTCATGTAGTATTTGATGAAATTAACATTCTTTCTGAGAGACAGGAACATGAAGATAAAGCCATTGGATTGGTAAAGGATATGGCTGAAGCCTCAACACAAGTCAAGGTGGCACCAAAATAAGGAACAGGTGATGGAACAGGTTCTTCCATCTAGGGCAACCTAACAGGGGGAATTGATCAAAGAGAAATTGAAATAAATCCCCTAAAAGAACTTGTTCATGACCCTGTTCCTCAGCAACAGAACATGGGAGAAACATCTACCAGAAACCAGTTGGTTGTAAAACCTCACAAGTATCAAAGTTCTCATCCTATTAAGAGCATTATCACTGATCCAACAGCTAGAGTCAAAACAAGATCACAATTAAAGAATCTGTGTGCTTTTGGTGCCTTTTTATCTCTTATTGAACCTAAAAATGTTATTGAGGCTTTGCAAGATGCAAATTGGGTGAATGTAATGCAAGATGAACTCAATCAGTTTGAGAGAAGTCAAGTTTGGAATCTAGTTCCAAGACTCAGGGACATATCAGTTATTGGTACGAAATGGGTCTTCAGAAACAAACTTGATAAAGATGGAATAGTTACAAGAAACAAGGCAAGACTGGTGGTCCAAGGTTACAGTCAAGAGAAAAGCATAGATTATGATGACACTTTTTCTTCAGTTGCAAGACTAGAGGCAATCAGACTTCTCACAGCCTTTGCAACACACATGGAATTCACTCTTCATCAGATGGATGTCAAAAGTGCCTTCCTGAATGGCTACCTGAAAGAATAAGTATTTGTAAAACAACCTCCAGGGTTTGAGAGCAAAGAATGTCCTAAGCATGTGTACAAGTTAGACAAGGCTCTCTATGGACTCAAGCAGGCCCCAAGAGCATGGTATGAATGACTGTCCAAATTCCTACTGGAGCATGGTTACAAAAGAGGTAAAATTGACAGTACCTTATTCTTAAGGGAAAAAAGGTAAGGATATCCTTGTGCTACAAATATATGTTGATGACATAATCCTTGGGGCCACCACTAATAAGCTAAGTAATGACTTTGCAAATTAATGGGGAGTGAGTTTGAAATGAGTATGATGCGTGAGCTTAACTTCTTCTTAGGCTTGCAGATCAAACAAAGTCCTAATGGAACCATGATCCATCAGCAGAAGTATGCAAAAGAGCTTATCAAAAAGTTTAAAATGGAAGAATTAAAAGAAATAGACACACTCATTGCAACTGCCAATAAATTAGACATTGATAAAACTGGTTTATCAGTTGATCAAAAGTTGTATAGGGGTATGATTGGTTCACTCTTGTATCTTACTACCAGTAGACCAGATATTGTTTTTAGTGTAGGGCTTTGTGCTTATTTTCAGGAAAATCCAAAAGAGTTTCGCTTGACTGCTGTCAAGAGGATACTAAGATATCTGAAAGGCACCACTGATCTTTGTCTTTGGTACCCCAAAGGTAGTAATTTCAATCTAGTAGGATATGTTGATGGTAATTATGCAGGTTTCCTAGTGGATAGGAAGAGCACCTCAGGTATGACACACTTCCTTGGTTCATGTCTAGTGTCATGGGCTACTAAAAAGCAAAATTTAGTGGCCTTACCTACTGCTAAAGCTGAGTATGTTGTTGCTGCCTCTTGTTGTGTTCAATTGTTATGGATCAAACAGCAGCTAGTAGACTTTGGCATTGAAGTTGGTTGCATTCCTATATTCTGTGATAACACTAGCACTATAAGTATGACAAAGAACCCTATTCATCATAAGGGGACTAAGCACATAGATGTTAGACATCATTTCTTAAGAGACAACTATGAGAAAGGTTTGATCTCCATAGAATTCTGTGCTACGGATAAGAAAATTGCTGACATCTTCACTAAAGCACTGAGTAGAGAAAACTTTGAGAGGAATAGGTTGGAATTAGGGATGATTAAGATCAACTAATAGATCCATCTCAAAATGCATAAAAAAATGAAATTTTTTTTTGGCTAGGAATTCTAACCTTGTGTAAATATCTAGATTAATTCGTACTCAGTTTCATACTTTAATTAGTATACTCATGTGACATGTGTATATATGACTCACTGATCTCTTACAACATTTTCTCTATTCTGGCATTTGAAGAATGTTCAAGAGAGTTCTATATGAAGAACCTGGTTCATTAGTATGGGTTCATATAAAAGCTCAGGTATGTTTTCTATACTATGCACAATTAGAAAGATTAATAATTCAATCATGAGCAGATGTCCTATACTTGTCAAATTCCTAGAAAATTCTATTCGTTGAGCATAGAACCAGTTTCATCCATCTAGAACTCTAAACTGTGATTTTTGCCTAATATCTAGGGAAGCCAAATCTATCATTAAAATTCTGGAATTTCAGTTTGATTAGACTTCTATTTGACACCTGAAAAAGTTGTTGTTACTTATTTAATGTCTAATTCGCTTTAAATACACACCACATCTCTAGTCTTCTTCATAATTTTAAAACCGTCAAAAATTCCTCTTCAATTCTAATTGCCATCTTCTCCAAAATTCCCAAATTCTCTCAAGAAACGAAGAATTATGTCTAACCCACAAGATCATCCTGGCACTCCTCCACCACCATCTCCCTTAAATTCATCCTCATCTACTCCACCCAGTGTATCTCCAAAACCTAGGTTTCGAAGGCAGAAAATGCCTGCTCAAAAAACTGTAGCATCTGGGGCTCTGAGGAAGGTTTTAAATGAAAGGTTGAAAGATAGCCAAGTGAAAGAAAGCTCAGCTCCAAAGTCTGATTCTTGCATTGAGTCTGAATCCTTTCAATCCGCCACTGAAGGAGATGGACATAAGCCTTCTGACTCTAAAAAGACTCAAGAATCTCCTTCTGAGGTAAGTTCTTCTGTGGTTGAAAATTTAGAAACTAGGTTTGTTCTGGTTGGACCCATTAGGGATGTTGAGTTGCCTGAGATGAGTAGGAGTGGAGGTAAAAAGAAGTCTAAAAAAGAAAAAGAGAGAGAGGGTGCATGTGACAAAAAAAAGGAAAAAAGGGAAGGGAGCAGTTCTTGCTATATATGGGGTTGCACAAGATAGGTTAGATGAGAGTGGCATGAAGTCAGGGGGAAGTGGTTCTGGGGAAGCAGCTGAGGGGTTGGTTCATCTAAGCAAACAAAGAGATGAACCTATTTCATCTACTGAAGAAACCTTGGTTGACCTACTGAAAAAGGTTGGGGCAAGTTATGACCCAAAGAAACGCAATGCTACTACACTAAAAGCCCCAAATGTTCCCAAACCATCCAAGAAAAGAAAAGCCTCATCCCCAACACCTACTGCCTTTTCAGTGCCTAGGGGTAGAGCTACAGGAAGCAGGGTAAAACAGAGTGAAGCTGATCTACAAAAGGCTTTAGAAGAAAGCACTAAAAGGAAAAAGGATAAGGGAAAGGGAAAGGTTGCAGAATCCTCAGAGGCTATTGAGGAAGAAGATATAGAACTGGTCCATCAAGAGAGGGGTACAACAGTGGAGGTTCATACACCCAAGCTTAAGAAACTCAAGACTTCCTCCAAGATTTTGTGCCTGTAGCTGCTGAACCCACACTAGCCAAGAGGACAAGATCTGTAGTGAAAGCTAAACAAACCAAAGTTTTTGATGATGATGATTGGAGTGGAGAAGAAGAAGAAGAAGATGATGAATCTGAGAAGGAACATGATAAGCTTGCCATTTTTGGCAGAAGAAAAGTTTTAAAAGGTAAATTGTTGAAGGACCTGGTGGAACCAGGGATGATGAGATTGGTAGACTCTTTGGTTGCTCAGGGATGAAAAGACATGGTCCTTCAGATGGAAGGTAGGCTAGCTAGAAATGAGTTGATTAAATTTGTGGCAAATGCTGCTGTTAAGGATGGAGTTGTCAGTAGCTAGGTGAAGGGAGTTCAAGTGCAGTTTGATGCTGTGAAATTGGGAGAGATTCTGGACATACCCTCTAAAGGGTTTGATGACTATACTAGGCAAAGTTGGTAATGCCTGGATTCCCTCCCCACTGCTCTTGATATCACCAAAAGGTTCTGTGATTCAGAGAATGTGAATGAATGCAGAGTTGTGTAGAAAAGTAAGACGAGGACTCAGCACAAGGTGGTGTTTGAGTTTGTCAACAAGTGCATATTGCCAAGACAGGAGATAAGGCACACTACCAACTACATGGATCTGGTTCTTATGGAATGCCTGGAGAGAGTAAAGAAAATCAACTGGCCTGCCCTCATAGTCAAATTGGTAGACTGGATCATAAATGGTTCCAAGGCTCATGCTACCCCATATGGCTTCATACTAACCACAGTTCTGGACAGGCTCAATGTGCCTCTAAAGAAATGGGAAATGGCCTTGAGCAAAGAATACTCTGGCATCAAAACTATTCTTGCTTGTGACTATCCAGTCAATGCCATCCTAGTTTAACCTAGTTCATCCTTGAGGACACCCATCAACAGCAAGTTAGGACTTTGGTTCAGGAATGTGCAGCTAAGGATGCTGAAATTGCTAGGCTCAAGGCTCGTGTGGTTGAAGTGGAAGCTGAGAGGGATGGTCTCAGAATTGAGCTTGCAAAAGAAAAGGAGAATAATGTTGGAATTCTTCAGAACATGTTGAATCTTTTCTAATCTCAACCCTCCATTTCCTCCAAGCCTTAGGACTCCTAGTTTATGTCTTCTGAACTACTTCTAGTACCCCTAGTGACCCAGATTAGGGATTTTTCTATTTTTTGCTCATGTTTTGGATATTTTTCTTTCTTTTTGTGGATTGTTAATGGAAACATATCTATCTCAATGACAACTGCTGTTTTCTCTTGTTCAATGATTCTTCTGATCTTGATAGTTCAAATATGTTTGTTTGAGTACTGATGATTGCACCATGATTGCACTTGCAGTTGCCCCAGTGACCATGAGTACTTATTAAAATCTAGAATTCACACTGTGTATGCAACTTTTCGATGATGCCAAAAGGGGGAAGAGATATTGTGCTTTACACATTATTCTGAAATAAGTGATATTTATAACCTAATTAACCTGGTCCTTGATGAATAGAAAATTTTCTAAGTTTAGTATTGATGGTAAAGCTGAGTTCTTACAGGTTTTTTGATCAGTAAAAAGCATAGAGTTTGTCATCATCAAAAAGGGGGAATTTATTGGCCCAAGAACAAGTGAAGTTTTGAAGAATGACAAATGAACTCAGTCATGGACCAGGTCTATCTTGTGAAGCACTGTCATGATCAACCTACACATGTGAGACGCACGTCAAAGAGATAAGCCCTACTGATCAAGTAGTAATATCTCCTGATCTGATCGAAAAGGTTGCATATTGGATAAGGGGAGAAAGTCTCCTTATATGAAGAGAACACAATCCGGATAAAGAGAGTGTTAGAGTTTTATATCTTCAAGGACTCAACTATGATAGAAGATCAGAAATTGAGTCCCAATCAATCTCTGATTTCTAACCTATTAAATGACAGTGATTGTTCTCTTTTACAGGTATTGCACAAACCCTGAAGTTAAACTAAATTGAAAGCAAAAGAGGAAGGCGATTTTGCAAGCAATTTATATGAGATTTGAGTGTGCACTCCTGAAGCTACTTGAACGAGATAGAAAAACAAGTTCTATTGTGTTTTTTTCTTATTCTAGTTCAATTGTAGTAAGTGGTTTAAAGTTGTACCTTTCAGCTTTCATAGAAGCAATTGTATTAGGTACTTTGAGTGTTCAAGTTATAAGCTATCTTGAAGTTATCGCAACAGTTGAGGCTGTGTGCTACAAGGGATTAGAGTTAATCCTTAGGTTTACAAAGATTTTTTGTAAATGCTGTTTTGGCTCAGTGATTTTAGTGAATTTTTGGGAAAATCCAACTGAGTAGTTTTTTTTTTCACCTTTTGAGCCAGGTGTTTTCCACATAAAAATCTTTGTGTTCTTTATTTTAAGTACTTTTTATTCCGCAAATAGTAGTAGTTAGAACACCTAGAAGAACCAGGTTCTTGTAGAGTGAAAATTGGGTACCACACAAATCACCTCCCTCTTGTGTGGTATTGACGTTTAGAACATCATGCACTGTTGGAGATTGTGACTTAGTCCATCCAGAATGAATGATTTACCGCGTATTTGATTGAAAACTGTTTGTTATCATCATGTTTTGGGCATATTTGGGCCTCGTGCCAACTATTTGAACCCTTAGGGGATTTTTACTAATATTTCCTCATTGTTTTGACTTTATACTTGTACTTTGTTATGCTATATTCTACTGTTTTCATAACTCAGCCATGTCTGCTCTGCTTTAACACTTTAAATGATATTTTGGGCTAAGCATCATGTTTTACTGTTGCCCAAGTGGCTTGTGAGATTTTTTACTAAGTAAGGCCGAGGGCCTATGTCGTGAGGAAACACCTGATTATGATTATGAGGTCGAGGGCCTGAGATTTGTACGCCACGAGGTGGCTTGTTGATATGAGGATGAGAGCCTATATGATTATTCCACCAGATTGCTTGATATTGCGCTTGGGTCGTAAGGGGCCCCTCCAGGAGTTTGCACTCCCCTGGTGAGCGCGGGTACCCATTGTTATAAGTGATAGAGCCCGAGGGGCTGGTATTATTCCATGTGTTGCCGGAGGGACTGATTCTATTGGTATTGTGCCCGAGGGGCGGTTCCTTATGTGTTTAACTTTTCTAGTTGCATGTCTTTTACTTGATTAACTGTTTGAAGAGGCATTTTTAATAAGCTTAAACTGAACTAAACTGACTTTGCATATTTTCACTGTTTCATTACTTTTACTAGCTTTTACTGCTTCCTTATAGCCTGTAATGTGCTTTACGTGATTTCTTATTACTCAGTCTGCATTTATTATTATTACTCACTGAGTTGGAGTACTCACTTTACTCCCTGCACCCTGTGTGCAGATTCAGGTGCTTTAGTTCCCGCTAACGAGTATTGATCCTTCCAGCTAAGGCGAATTCAGAGATTCTCTAGGTAGCTGCCAGGGTTTGCAGCCCAGACCTTCTTCCCTTACCTCATTTTCTCTGTTTTAGCTCAGTATTAGTCTTTATAGACTCTTCAGACTTTTAGTATATTGATTAAACTCATGACTGGTGACACCACGGTGTCGGGCTGTGTTGGTTATATTTCTGCAAATTGTATTGTTTACTGCTTATTTTGGGATTTTATCATGTTAAAGACGTAATACTTGTTACTTTAATTGCTTAAAATGAAGTGGGAATGTGTCGGCTAGCCTTGTCTTCATGAGAGGCACCATCACGACCGGGTCCAAGTTTAGGGTTGTGACAAGTTGGTATCAGATCCTAGGTTACATAGGTCTCACGAGTCATGAGCAGGTTTAGTAGAGTCTCCCGGATCGGTACAAAGACGTCTATATTTATCCTCGAGAGGCTGCAAAACCTTTAGGAAAAACTTCATATTCTTGAAATTCTTATCGTGCAAATATGTTGATCCAAGTACTAAACTTCTGTTATTCTATTTTCTCACAGATGGTGAGGACATGTGCTACCGGTCAGGATAGATGATCACCAGTACCACCCGTTATGGCCACTAGAGGCCAAGGACGTAGTTGTGGTCACGGTAGGGGTAGAGGTGTGTCCCACATATCAGCTAGGGCAGCACCTACAGATCCACCATCCACCCCAGTTCAGGATCAAGTCCTAGCTATGGACACTCCAGTAGCACCAGCTCAGGCACCAACTGTGCCCATTGTGATTCTGGGTCTTTAGGACGCCTTGGCTCAGATTCTATCAGTTTGCACTGGCCTAGCTCAGGCGGTCTCAGTTACTACAGCCGCAACTACTTCTCAAGACTATGTAGTTCCTGCTATACCAGAGGACGAGAAGTGTAGGTTGGAGATGTTTGGTAGACCTCATCCTCCTACCTTCAGTGATGCAGAGAGCGAGGGTGCCCAGGGTTTCTTGGATAAATATTAGAGGATGCTTCGTACATCGGGTATTTTGGACACTAGCGAGGTCGCTTTAACTACTTATAAGTTTTCTGGGGCTGCCTTCACTTGGTAGGAGGCTTTTGAGAGGCGTATGACTGTTGGTGCAACACCCCTTACCTGACAGTAGTTCTCCATTCTCTTTCTGGAGAAGTATGTGCCGCAGTTTCGCAGATAGGAGCTGTGTAGGCAGTTTGAGTGGTTGCATGAGGGAGAGATGATTATGATGCAATATAAGATGAGGTTCTCAGAGTTAGCTCGTCATGGTATTTAGTTGGTTTCGACAGATAGAGAGAGGATTAAGAGGCTTGTTGATGGCCTCACTTATCAGCTTTGTATTCTTATGACTAGGGAGAGGGTGACTGGTACGACCTTTGAGGAGGTTGTAGACATTGCTCGTGAGATTGAGCCTGGAGCGAGAGGAAAGGGAGGCCAAGAGGCCTCGAGGATCTGGTAGTTATGGCGGATCTCTTTTGAGAAGTCAGTTTTAGCACGACAGATGCCATCCATTCAGGCATGCTCAGCTAGCTTGCCCAGGTTATCGTGGGGTGTCATCGGGTCATGGTTCTCACAGTTCTCATTAGGACCAGTCATCACTTAGTGCCCTTCCAGCTCAGAGTTCGTCCTGTACTCCATCAGTTCAGAGCTCTTCTATGCTAGGTGCATCTGCTAGTCATTCTGATGCGAGGGATTCCCTTCAGTCCCCTTCTCCAGCACCAGGGAGTTGCTATGAGTGTGGAGAGATGGGTCATATATGGAGGTAGTGTCCTCATTGTCTTATAGGTTCATCTTTGTAGAGGAGTCAACCATCGACTTCTGCACTAGTTACTTCACCACCATCGCCCAGTCAGCTAGGGGTCGCCCTTGAGGGGGAGGTCGATCAGGTGGCGGTCAGGCCCATTTTCTATGCACTTCCAGCTAGACCTGATGCTATTGCTTCTGATCCTGTTATCACATGTATTATTTCAGTCTGCCACATAGATGCCTCTGTATTATTTGATCCCGATTCCACCCTTTTTTATGTGTCCTCATACTTTGCTCGTTTTTTGGTATGCCCCATGAGTCTCTTGTTTCACCTATTCATGTATCTACCCCGGTGGGTGATACTATTGTTGTATACCGTGTGTACCGGTCGTGTGTGGTGACTATTGGGTGTTTGGAGTCCCAAGTGGATCACTTTTTATTGTGTATAGTGGACTTCAATGTTATTTTAGGTATGGATTGACTATCTCCGTGTCATGCTATTTTGGACTGTCATGCTAAGATAGTGACATTGGCTATACCAGGTGTGCGATGGATTGAGTGGCGAGGTTTGACTGATTATGTTCCTACTATGGTAATTTCAGTTAGGAAGGGATGTATTTCGTATCTAGCCTTTGTGAGGGATGTCGGTATAGAGACTCCTAGTTGTGAGGTATTTTCCCGACATATTTCCTACAGACATGTCGGGCATGCCACCGGACAAGGATATTGATTTTGGTATTGACCTGGTGCCGGGCACTCAACCCATTTCTATTCCGATGTATCGTATGGCACCATCAGAGTTGAAGGATTTAAAAGAGCAGCTTCAAGAACTCCTTGATAAGGGGTTCATTTTGCCTACTGTGTCGCCTTGGGGTGCGTCGGTTCTATTTGTGAAGAATTAGGATGGCACTATGAGGATGTGCATTGCTTATAGGTAGTTGAACAAAGTAACAGTTAAGAACAAGTATCCTTTGCCTCGAATTGATGATTTTTTCGGCCAACTTCAGGGAGCGAGAGTGTTCTCCAAGATTGATCTCTGTTCAGGTTATCACCATTTGAAGATCATGGACTCAAATATTCTTAAGATAGCTTTCAGGACCCGATATGGTCATTATGAGTTCTTGGTGATGTCTTTTGGGCTGACCAATGCCCCAGCAATGTTCATGCATTTGATGAACAGTGTGTTCCAGCCTTATCTCGACTCGTTCATCTTAGTCTTAATTGATGATATTCTGGTGTATTCGCGTAGTCGGAGGAGCACACAGAGCATTTGAGAGTTATGTTGCAGCCTTATCTCTAAGTGTGAGTTTTGGTTCAATTCAGTGGCTTTCTTGGGGCACATGGTGTCTAGCGAGGGTATTCAAGTTGATCCGAAGAAGATATAGGCGGTTCAGAGTTGGCCCAGACTGTCCTCAGCCACAGAGATTTGTAGTTTTCTTGGTTTGGCAGGCTATTATTGCTGGTTTGTTCAGGGATTCTCATCTATCACATCGCCCTTGACCAAGTTTACTCAGAAGGGTGCTTCATTTGTATGGTCGGATGAGTGTGAGGAGAGCTTTTAGAAGCTCAAGATAGCCTTGATCACAGCTCCCGTGTTAGTTTTGCCATCAGCTTCCTATTCATATACCGTGTATTGTGATGCATCGAGAGTTAGTATTGGGGTTGTATTGATGCAGGAGGGTAGAGTTATTGTTTATGCTTCCTGTCAGTTGAAGCCCCATGAGAAGAACTACCCCGTTCATGATTTGGAGTTAGCTGCCATTGTGCACGCGTTGAAGATTTGGAGGCATTATTGTATGGTGTGTCTTGTGAGGTGTTTACTGATCATCATAGCCTCTAGTACTTGTTCAAGCAGAAGGATCTCAATTTGAGGCAGCGAAGATGGTTGGAGTTGCTAAAGGATTACGATATCACTATATTGTACCATTCAGGGAAGGCCAATGTGGTGGCCGATGCTTTGAGCCGAAAGACAGTGAGTATGGGGAGTTTGGCATATATTCCAGTTGGGGAGAGACCTCTTGCAGTTGATGTTCAGGCCTTGACCAATCGGTTTGTGAGGTTGGATATTTCGGAGCCCAGTCGGGTACTAACTTGTGTGGTTTCTCGATCTTCCTTATATGATCGCATCAGAGAGCGCCAGTATGATGATCTATATTTGCTTGTCCTTAAGGATAGAGTTCAGCATGATGATGCCAGAGATGTGGCTATTGGTGACGATGGGGTGTTGAGGATGCAGGGCCGGATATCTGTGCCCAATGTGGATGGGTTCGGGAGTTAATTTCGGAGGAGGCCCATAGCGTGCGGTATTCTATTCATCCGGGTGCGGCGAAGATGTATCAGGATCTAAATTAGCATTATTGGTGGAGGAGAATAAAGAAAGACATTATGGGGTTTGTAGCTCGGTGTCTCAATTGCCTCCAGGTGAAATATGAGCATCAAAGACCGGGTGGCTTGCTTCAACAGATGGATATTCTAGAGTGGAAGTGGGAGAGGATTACTATGGACTATGTAGTTGGGATCCCATAAAATTTGAAGAAGTTCGATGCTATTTGGGTGATTATGGATCGGCTGACCAAGTCCGCACACTTCATTCCTATGTATCCTACCTATTCTTAAGAGCGGTTGGGAGAGATCTATATCCGGGAGATTGTTCGTTTACATGGTGTCCCAGTTTCCATCATTTTAGATAGGGGAACTCAATTTAATTTGCAGTTATGGAGGTCTGTGCAGTGAGAGTTGGGTACTCAGGTTGAGTTGAGCACAACTTTTCACCCTTAGATGGACGGGCAGTCCGAGCGGACTATTCAGATATTGGAGGACATGTTGCGTGTTTGTGTCATTAATTTCGGAGGGTCATGGGATTAGTTTCTACCGCTTGCAGAGTTTGCTTATAACAACAGCTACCAGTCGAGTATTCTGATGGCTCCATATGAGGCCTTGTATTGGAGGTGGTGTAGATCTCTAGTTGGTTAGTTTGAGCCGGGTGAGGCTTGGCTATTTGGGATATGTCCTACATGTTTGGTGAGAAGATTCTGTTGAAGGTTTCACCCATGAAGGGTGTTATGAGGTTTGGGAAGAAGGATGAATTGAGTCCTCAGTTCATTGGGCCTTTGGAGGTGATTCAGAGGATTGGGGAGGTGGCTTATGAGCTTGATTTGCCACCCAGCTTGTCGAGTGTGCATCCAGTATTTCATGTTTCTATACTCCGAATGTATATCGGGGATCCGTCTCATATTCTGGATTTCAGCACGGTTCAGTTGGATGGTGATTTGACTTATGATGTGGATCCAACAGCTATTTTGGAGCGTCAGGTTCGAAAATTGAGATCAAAGGATATAACTTCAGTGAAAGTGCAGTGGAGAGGTCGGCCCATGGGGGAGGCTACCTGGGAGATCGAGCGGGAGATACGGAACAGATATCATCATTTATTTGACGCTTCAGGTATGTTTCTTGACTCATTCGAGGATGAACGTTTGTTTAAGAGGGGGAGGATGTGACGACTCGGCCAGTCGTCTCATGAATTACCGCTCTGTTTCACCCATTTATGCTTCTTATTGCTTTGTGTATCGATTCTAAATGTGATCTGGTTGGTTGGATCGGGTTCGGAAAGGTTTTGAGAAGGTTTGAGACACTTAGTCTCTTTTGAGGAAGCTTAAGTTGGAAAAGTCAATCGGATGTTGACTCATGTGTTAGATGGCTCGGATGTGATTTCTGAGGATTCGTATAGCTTCGGGAGGTGACTTGAGACTTAGAAGCATGATCAGAATATGTTTTGGAGGTCCAGAGTAGATTTAGGCTTGAATTGGCGAAATTGGAATTTTGGCATTTTCCGATTGATAGGCTAGATTTTGATATAGGGGTCAAAATGGAATTCCGAGAGTTACGGTAGCTCTGTTGTGTCATTTGGGATGTGCTTGCAAGATTTTAGGTCATTCGGACGTTGTTTGGTTGGGGTTTTGATCAAAAGCGAAATTCGAAAGATTTTGGAATCTTAGGCTTGAATTTGATGCGATTTTGGTGTTTTAATGTTGTTTTGAGCATTCTGAAGGTTGAAATGAGTTTGAATAAGTTTATGGGATATGTTTGTGGTTTTGGTTGAGGTCCTAGGGGCCTCGAAGTGATTTCGGATGTTTAACGGAGGGTTTGGAGTTTTTGGTGAAGCTGAAGATTTTCTGGTTCTGTTGTTTCTGCACCTGCGAATTAGGGACCACAGGCGTGATGCCGCAGATGCAAAGAAATGGGACGCAGAAGCAGAAAGAGCCTAAGAAGGCTGGAGTCGCAGAAGCGACTGAGGAGCCGCACCTGCAATGGCGCGTGTGCGGGTAAGGTATCACAGAAGCGGAAAATGGACGTTTAAGTGATTTGCGTAGAAGCGCACCTGGGACAGCAGGTACGGGTCTGCAAGTGCGAGTTTGGGACCGCAGAAGTGGTTTAGCTGGGCCAGAACATATAAATTATTTCCTTCGCGATTTTTGAGTTATTCCACCATTTCTAAGTCGGCTTTTGGAGCTTTTTGGGTGATTTGAAGAAGGATTTCAAGGGGTTTTCATTGAGGTAAAGATTTTGGACCTAAAACTCCTTCCTATGGTATTATTTCACGGATTAGAGCTGTAACTAATGTGATTTAATTGTTAAAAATTGGGGAAACTAGGACTTGGTATTTGAGACCTAGACTTAAGGATCTGAGGGACCATTTGTGGTCGGATTTTGGGACTTTTGATATGTATGAACTCGTGGGGAGATATGAAATCTATTGATGTGAATTTTATCGAATTCCGAGACGTGCGCCTGGGGGTCGGGTTTTATGTTGTAAATTGATTATTTTTGTTTGGGCTTCGTCCCTTTAGCATATTTTGATGTTGTGATTCTGATTTTGGATAGAATTGACGCGAGTTGATGCCAATTTGAGAGGCAAAGGCGTCGCGGGTTAGAGTTTGGATCGGACTGAGGTGAGTAATGATTTTAAATGTTGTCCTGAGGGTATGAAACCCTAGACATCGTTGTGCTATATTGAGTTGACGCACACGCTAGATGATGAGTGTGGGTTCGTGCACTGTTGGAGATTGTGTCTTAGTCCATCCCGAATGATTGTTTTACCGCTTATTTGACTGAAAACTATATGCCATCATCATGTTTTGGGCATATTTGTGCCTCGTGCTAACTAGTTGAACCCTTAAGGGATTTTTAATAATATTTCCTCATTGTTTTGACTTTATACTTGTGCTCAGTCATGCTATATTCTACTATTTTCATAACTCAGCGATGTCTACTCTACTTTAACACTTTAAATGATATTTTGGGCTGAACATTATGTTTTACTATTTCCCGAGTGGCTTGTGAGAATTTTGACTGAGTAATGTCGAGGGCCTATGTTGTGAGGAAACACTTTATTATGATTATGAGGCCGAGGGCTTGAGATTTGTACGCCACGGGGTGGCTTATTGATATGATGCCGAGAGCCTATGTGATTATGCCACGAGATGTCTTGATATTGCTCTTGGGCCGTAAGGGGCCCCTCCAGGAGTCTGCACACCCCCAGTAAGCGCGGGTACCCATTGTGATATGAGATAGAACCCGAGGGGCTGGTATTGTTCCATGTGTTGCCCGAGGGGCTAATTCTGTTGGTATTGTGCCTGAGGGGCGGTTCCTTATGTGTTTACCTTTTCTAGTTGCATGTCTTTTTACTTGCTTAACTATTTGAAAATGCATTTTTAAGAAGCTTAAACTGAACTAAAGTGACTTTTCATATTTTCACTGTTTTATTACTTTTACTGGCTTTTACTGCTTCCTTATAGCCTGTCATGTGGTTTACGTGATTTCTTATTACTCAGTCTTCATTTATTATTATTACTCACTGAGTTGGAGTACTCACTTTTCTCCCTGCACCCCGTGTGTAGATTCAGGTGCTTCAGGTCCCGCTAGCGAGTGTTGATCCTTCCAGCTCAGGTGGATTTGGAGATTCTCTAGGTAGCTGCCGGCGTTCGTAGCCCAAAGCTTCTTCCCTTATCTCATTTTATCTGTTTTAGCTCTGTATTAGACTATAGACTCTTCGGACTTGTAGTATATTGATAGATGCTCATGACGGGTGACACCCCGGTGTCGGGCTATGTTGGTTATATTTCCACAAATTGTATTGTTCACTGCTTATTTTGGGATTTTATCATGTTAAAGACCTAATACTTGTTAATTTAATTGCTTAAAATGAAGTGTGAGTCGGTTGGCCTTGTCTTCACGAGAGGTGCCATCACAACCGAGTCCGGGTTTAGGGTCGTGACATTAACACTGTGTTTGGTATGAAGGAAAATGTTTTCCATGAAAAATATTTTCCTAGAAAATGTTTTCACGGAAAATGAGTGGGTTTATCACTTATTTTCTCTTGTTTGGTTGGTAAGTGAAAACCTTTTCTTGAAAAATATTTTCTAATGTTTGGTTAGACAACAGAATTTTTTTAGGAATACTATTAATAATATTTCTATTTAGGGTAGGTGTGGAGGTGGGGTAGGGTGGAGTGAGGGTGGGGTTGGGTTCGTTGGTGGGGATGGGGAATGGGGAATGGGGAATGGGAGGAAGGTCGGAAAAGAGTTTTGGAAAATATTTTCCCTTCTCTTGATAGGGAAAATATTTTCCTCCAATTGGAGGAAAATGAATTCATGAGAAAAATATTTTCCAAAACATTTAAGCCAATCAAACATGGAAAATATTTATCTTCGTACCAAACACACCTTAAGTAACTTGTTTCATATTGGAATGAGATCGTTGAACATAAAAGGTTCATTTGTATTCAAAGCACAACGAGTATCCACTCTTTTGAAACCATATTTGTGAATTGATATCTTTTCCTACACGAGCCACATCCCACCAATGACATTAAAGAGATAAACTTTCGTATTTCCCACATAGAACAACTCGTAGATGTCCTCTACATATAATACTCCATAGAGTCTGAATAGCTACATTTTTCATTGCGACTCAAGTTCTTTTGTCTTGAATCTGAGTCCATTCGCCACTCAAGATCCAAATCTTATGCACAACAGGGAAAATAAGTTCACGCTAAATTAATCTAGCTTTTTTTATAACAACTAGAGCAACATGAAAAAAGTTAACTGGCTATAATATATATAAATAACAAAGTAATAGTACCATAAAGGGGTTAATAATGTTAGTGGTTGTAATGAGATTTGATCAAGGATATTTTTTATATGGAAATACCAAGTTATTCTTTAGATACATAACACGTTCCTTAGTATACCATGTTAGCTTCCATGGCTATGGAAGCTCTTACCTGAAAGTGTGACTTGGAGGAGAAGCTAAGAAGGAACTCAGAGAAAGCAGACTTATTGTTTTATTAAAGAAGAGAAGGAAATAAGTTGTGTTTACAAAGTAGTATCTATAGTGTATTTATACTATTAATTAACTACTAACTTCCTAACAACCTTTATAACTAATCTAACTAATAAGATTAGCTAAATCTACTTTTAACCACCTAAGCTAACTGTCACGACTCAAACCCAGACCCGGTCGTGATGGCGCCTCTCGGGAAGACAAGACCAACTGACACTTCTCCTTTTTCCAATTATTAACAGTTAAGCATTAAGAAACAGTCGAAACGTGATAAAATAATCTAAAGTAGCAGATAATGTCATAAATACACAGAAGAACAACCCAACACAGCCCGATACCAAAGTGTCACTAGTCATGAGCATCTATAAAACCTAGTAAAAGTCTAAAAAATCCACAAAATATTACAAATGTCTGATAAGAGATGGAAATGATAAAGAGGGAGAAACACGGGACTGCAGACATCAAGCAGCTACATCGTGAACTCCGATATCTGTCGGGAGCTCTAACAGGATCCATAACACCTGAATCTGCACACAGGGGTGCAGGAAGTAAAGTGAGTACTCCAACTCAGTGAGTAACAAATATAAATAAAGACTGAAAGCAAGAAATCACGTAAGGTACAAAACATTCCATAATAAAGTAGTAAAACCATTTAAAACAGTATATCAGTGAAAGATAGGTAAAATTCTTTAACTCAAATGTAGTTTCATCAAAAGCCTTTTTTAATGATTAAGTAGGTAATTGACAGTCAATTATGAAAAGTAAACACATAAACGCTCGCCCTTTGGGCAACATCGCAGAACAGTACCAGCCCCTCGGGCAATCGCATAGAACAATACCAGCCTCTCGGACTCAATCTCATATCAAAATGGGTACCCGCGCTCACTGGGGTATGCAGACTCCTGGAGGGGCCCCTTATGACCCAAGCGCAATATCAAGCCACCTCATGGCATCATCACTAGGCCCTCGGCCTCATATCAATCAAGCCATATCGTGGCGTACATATCTCAGGCCCTCGACCTCTTAATCAGTATCAAATGTTTCCTCACAACATAGGCCCTCGGCCATACTCAGACAAAATCCTCACAAGCCAAACAATATTTCTCAGCCCAAACATCATTAACAATATCATTTAAGTATTAAAAATGAATAAACATGGTCGAGTACGAAACAGTGGAAAATAACATGATTGAATTCAAGTATAAAGTCAAAACAGTGAGGAAATATCAGTAAAAATCCTCGAAGGGTTTAAATAGCTAGCACGAAAACCAAATATGGCATTCAGCCCAAATAATGATGATAACAAATAGATTTCAGCCAAATATGCGGTAAAACCATCAATCGGGACAGACCAAACGACCTCACGCTCATCATCAAGCATGTGCCTCACCTCAATTTAGCACTACGATGTGCAAATCCGGTGTTTCAAACCCTCAGAACATCATTTACAATCATTACTCACCTCGAGCCGGTAAAATCTCTAGCTCGCAATGCTTTTGCCCCTAGAATCGGCCTCCACTCGCGTCGAATCTATCCAAAATCGGAACGAGGACGTCAAAATATGCTAAGGGAATAAAGCCCAAACCAAAATAATCAAAATATGACACAAATCCCGAAATTTCCAAAACCTGACCCCCGGGCCCATGTCTCAGAATTCGATAATTTTTACATCAATATATTTCATATCTCTCCACGAGTTCATACATATCAAAAGTCCTCAAATCCGACCCCAAATGGTCCTTCAAATCCCTAATTAAAGGTCTAAGTTTCCAAGCCCTAGTTTTCTCAAATTTTCACCCTTAATTTCTATAATTTCAAGATCTAATCCATAAAATAATAGCATGGGAATGAGTTTTAGGTCCAAATTTCTTACCTCAATGAAGTTCCCTTGAAATCCCCCTTTCAAATAGTTCAAAAAGCTCCCAAGCTGAGATAAAAATGGTGAAATTAGCTCAAAATTCGCGAAGGCCACATTTTATACTTCCTGCCCAGAACTTTTCGCATCTGCGGCCCAATACCCGCTTCTGTGGTACCACATTTGCGGTTATTTCTCTGCTTCTGCGGAAATCACTTAACTCACTATTTTCCGCATCTGCGATCCCTCATTCGCATCTGCGACATCGCAGATGCGGTCCATCTCACCGCTTCTGCGATCCTGTCTCCATTAGCACTTTCCGCTTCTGCGACCTCCCTCATCGCACCTGCGGTATCGCACCTGCGGTCCCCAATCTGCAGGTGCAGAAATACCAGATGCAGCAAATTCAGCAGCTGCAACAAAATACCAACTTCCCCGTTAACCATCCGAAATCACCCCGAGGCCCTCGGGACCTCAACCAAAAGCACAAACATATCCCAATACCTTATTCAAACTTGTTTCAATCATCAAAATACCTCAAACATCATCAAATCATCCAAAACACGTCGGATTCAAGCCAAACATTCTAAAAATTTCTCGGATTCCGTTGTTGATCAAAACACAACCAAACCACGTCCGAATGAACTGAAACTTTGCACACACATCCCAAATGACACAACGGAACTACTGCAACTCTCAGAATTCCATTCCGACCCTTATATCAAAATCTCGCCTACCAATCGGAAATCGCCAAAATATCAATTTCGACAATTCAAGCCTAAATCTAATACAAACCTCCAAAATTTATTCCGATCACGCTCCTAAGTCACAAATCACATCCCGAAGCTAACCGAATCATCGGAACTCACATCCGAGCCGTCTAACAAATGAGTCAACATCCGGTTGACTTTTCCAACTTAAACTCACTCTAAAGTGACTAAGTGTCTCAAACCTTGCCAAATCCTTTTCGACCTCGATCTGACCAACCCGATAACACATAACATGGATAAACAAAGCATAACGAACTACAAATAAGGAAAATAGAGCGGTGTCTCATGAGACGACTGGCCGGGTCGTCACATCCTCCCCAACTTAAATAAATGTTCGTCCGCTAACGAATCAAGAAACATACTTGAAGCCTCATACAGGTGAGGATATCTGCTCCGCATCTCTCGCTCGGTCTCCCAGGTAGCCTCCTCCACGTACCGACCTCTCCACTGTACTTTCACTGAAGCTATATCCTTTGACCTCAACTTTTGAACCTGACGACCCGAAAAAGCTACTGGCTCCACATCATAAGTCAAATCATCCTCCAATTGAACCGTGCTGAAATCCAAAACATGAGACGGATCCCCAATATACTTCCAGAGCATAAAAACATGAAATACCGGATACACACTCGACAAGCTGGGTGGCGAGGCAAACTCATAAGCCACCTCCCCAATCCTCCAAAGCACCTTAAAAAGCCTAATGAACCGCGAACTCAATTTCCCTTTCTTCTCAAATGTCATAACACCCTTCATGGGTGAAACCATCAACAAAACCTTCTCACCAACCATGTAGGACACATCCCGAACCTTCCTATCATCATAGATATTTTGTCTCGGCTGCGCTGTATGAAGCCTCTCCTGAATCACCTTCACCTTTTCTAAGGCATCTTGCACCAAGTCTGTCCCTAGTAGCCTAGCCTCACCGGGCTCGAACCAACCAACTGGAGATTTACACCGCCTCCTATACAAAGCCTCATATGGAGCCATCTAAATACTGGACTGGTAGCTGTTGTTATAAGTAAACTCCACAAGCGGTAGAAACTGATCCCATGACCCTCCGAAATCAATGACACAACATGTCCTCCAATATATGAATAGTGCGCTCGGACTGCCCGTCCATTTGAGGGTGAAAAGCTGTGCTCAACTCAACCTGAGTACCCAACTGTCACTGCAGAGACCTCTAAAACTATAATGTAAACTGATTGCCCCTATTTAAAATGATGGAAACTAGGATACCATGTAACCGAACAATCTCCCGGATATAGATCTCTACCAACCGCTCTAAAGAATATGTAGTATACACAGGAATGAAGTGCTCGGACTTGGTCAGCCAATCCACAATCACCCAAATAGCATCAAACTTTCTCAGATTCTGTGGAAGTCCAACAACAAAGTCCATAGTGATCCTCTCCCATTTCCACTGGGGAATATCCATCTGCTGAAGCAAGACACCCGGTCTTTGATGCTCATATTTCACTTACTGACAATTGAGACACCGATCTACAAATCTCACAATGTCCCTTTTCATTCTTCTCCACCAATAGTTCTACCTCAAATCCTGATACATCTTCGCAGCACCCAGATAAATGAAATACCGCAAGCTATGTGCCTCCTCCAGAATCGACTCCCGAAGCCCATCCACATTAGGCACACAAATCCGGCCCTACATCCTCAACTCCCCATCATCACCAATGGTCACACATCTCTGGCATCATCATGCTGAACTCTGTCCTTAAGGACAAGAAAATGCGGATCATCATACTGGAGCTCTCTGATGCGATCATATAAGGAAGACCGATAAATCACAAAAGCCAATACCCAACTAGGCTCCGAAATATCCAACCTCACAAACCGATTGGCCAAGTCCTGAACATCAACTGCAAGAGGTCTCTCCCCAACTGGAAAATATGCCAACCTCCCCATACTCATCGCCTTTTGGCTCAAGGCATTGGCCACCACATTGGCCTTTCTCGGATGGTACAATGTAGTAATATCATAATCCTTAAGCAACTTCAACCATCTCTGATGTCTCAAATTAAGATCCTTCTGTTTGAACAAGTGCTGGAGGCTACGATGATCGGTAAACACCTCACAAGACACACCATACAAGTAATGCCTCCAAATTTTCAACGTGTGAACGATGGCAGCCAACTCCAACTCATGAACGGGGTAGTTCTTATCATGGGGCTTCAACTAATGAGAAACATAAGCAATAGCTCTACCCTCCTGCATTAATACACAACAAATGCCAACTCTCGAATCATTACAATACACAGTATATGAACCTGAAGCTGATGGCAAAATCAACACTGGAGTTGTGGTCAAGGCTATCTTGAGCTTTTGAAAGCTCTCCTCACACTCGCCCGACCATACAAATGAAACATCCTTCTGAGTCAATCAAGGGCGATGCGGTAGATGAGAATCCCTGAAGAAAACGGTGATAATAACCCGCCAAACCAAGAAAGCTAAGAATCTCTATGGTTGAGGACGGTCTGGGTAAACTCTGAACTGCCTCTATCTTCTTTGGATTAACCTGAATGCCCTCGCTGGACACCACGTGCACTAAGAAATCCACCAAACTAAGCAAAAACTCACACTTGGAGAATTTTGCATAAAGTTTCTCCTTTCTCAACCTATACAACAAAACTCTCAAATGCTCTGTGTGCTCCTCCTGACTACGCGAATATACCAGAATATCATCAATGAAGACTATGACAAATGAGTCAAGATAAGGCCAGAACACACTGTTCATCAAATGCATGAACGCTACTGGGACATTGGTCAGCCTAAAAGACATCACTAAGAACTTATAATGACCATATCGGGTCCTGAAAGCTGTCTTAAGAATATTTGAGTCCCTAATCTTCAACTGGTGATAGCCTGAACGGAGATCAATCTTGGAGAACACTCTCGCTCCCTGAAGTTAGTCGAATAAATCATCAATGCGAGGCAAGGGATACTTGTTCTTAATTGTTACTTTGTTTAATTGCCTATAATCAATGCACATTCTCTTAGTGCCATCCTTCTTCTTCACAAATAGAACTGGCGCACCGCAAGGTGACTTACTAGGCCGAATTAACCCCTTATCAAGGAGTTCCTAAAGCTACTCCTTTAACTCTTTCAACTCCGTTGGTACCATACGATACAGTGGAATAGAAATGGGATGAGTGTCGGGCACTAGGTCAATACCAAAATCAATATCACTGTCCGGTGTCATGCCTAACAGGTCTGCAGGAAACACATTACAAAAATCCCTCACAAGTGGAACACAATCAATACTGGGAGTTTCAGCACCGACATCCCCCACAAAGGCTAGATACGAAAGACAACCCTTCCCAACCATACGGTGGGCTTTCAAGAATGAGATCACTCTACTGGGAACATAATCAGTCACACCTCGCCACTTGATCCATGGCATACCAGGTATAGTCAGTGTGACTGTCTTAGCATGACAGTCCAGAATAGCACGACATAGAGATAGCCAATCCATGTCCAAAATGACATCGAAATCTACCATACACAATAATAAAAGATCCACACGTGTATCTAGACCCCCAATATTCACCACACACAACTGGTACACACTGTCTACAATAATAGTATTGCTTATCGATTTAGATACATGAACAGGTGAAGCAAGAAATTCACGGGGCATACCCAAAAAACGAGCAAAGTATGATGACACATAAGAAAAGGTGGAACCAGGATCAAATAATACTGAGGCATCTCTATGGTAGACTAAAACAATACCTGTAATAACAACATCTGAAGCAATAACATCGGGTCTTCCTGGAAGTGCATAGAAACAGTCCTGACCGCCACCTAATCGACCTCCCTCGCTAGGGCGACCCCTAGCTGACTTACCTCCACCCCTAGCTGGCTGGGCGGATGGTGGTGACGTAACTGACGCCGAAGCCGATGACTGACCCCTCTACTAAGATGAACTCGTAAGACGACGAGGGCACTGCCTCCACATATGACCCATCTCACCATACTCATAAATACTTCTAGTTGCTGGAGAAGGGGACTGAAGGGAACCCCTCGCACTGGAGTGACTAGCAGATGCACCTGGCATAGAAGAGCCCTTCACCAATGGAGCACAGGACGAACTCTAAGCTTGAAGGGCACTAAGGGATGACTGGCACTGATGAGAACTATGATAACCATGACCCGATGATGCCCCACGATAACCTGGGCGAGCTGGCTGAGCATGCCTAAATGGGCAGCCTCTGTCGTGCTGAAACTAACCTCTCGAAGATTTACCACTGTAACTACCAGATCCTCAAGGCCTCTTGGCCTCCCTCTCCTCTCGCTCCTGGCGACGAACAAACTTAATCTCATGAGCAATATTCACAACCTCCTTGAAAGTAGCATGAATCACCCTCTCCCTGGTCATGATAATCCGAAGATGATAAGTGAGGCCATCAACAAACCTCCTAATCTTCTCTCTATCTATCAGAACCATCCAAATAGCATGACGAGCTGACTCGAAGAACCTCATCTCTTACTACGTCACAGTCATCTCTCCCTGACACAACCACTCAAACTCTCTACGCAGCTCCTCTCTGCAAGACTGCAGCACATACTTCTCCAGAAAGAGAACGAAGAATTGCTGCCAGGTAAGGGGTGCTGCACCAACAGGCCTACGACTCTCAAAAGCCTCCCACCAAGTGAAGGCAGCTCCTGAAAACTAATAAGTAGTGAAAGAGACCCTGCAGGTCTCTAGAATACCTCCTGTACGAAGCATCCTCTAACACGTGTCTAAGAAACCCTGGGCATCCTCGCCCTCTACAGCACTAAAGGTCAAAGGCTGCAGTCTACCAAATCTCTCCAACCTACGCTGCTCATCCTCTAGCATAGAAAAAACTACATAGTCTTGAGCAGCTGAAACCGTCTGGGCTGGATGTGCCCCGGCATCTAAAGTCCCTGCACGACCTGCTCAGGTGTGCGAGCGGCGAGAGTCTGATTGCCTCCCCCGGCCTGAGAAGTAGCTACAGCTGTAGTGGCTGAAACTGCCTAAGCTAGGCTAGTGACTGAGCTGGTGCTGCTAAGATAATATTTGAGCCAAGGCCTCTGAAAGACCCGGAATCACAATGGGCACAGCTGGTGCCTGAGCTGGTGCTGCTGGAGCGCCCATAACTGGGACCTGATCCTGAATTGGCAGTTGGTGGATCTATAGGTGTTGCCCTAGCTGCTCTTCCCCTACCACGACCACGACCACAACCGCGTCTTCAGCCTCAAGTGGCCATGGCTGGTGGTACTGGTGGTCGTCCATCCTGACCGATAGCGTGTGTCCTCACCATCTGCAAGAGAATAAAATAATAGAAGTTTAGTACTAGGATCAACAAATTAGCACGACAAGAATTTCAAGAATATGAAGTTTTTCCTAAAGGGTATGTGGCCTCTTGAGGATAAATACAGATGTCTCCGTACCGATCCGCGAGACTCTACTAAACCTACTCATGACTCATGAGACCTATATAACCTAGGCTCTAATACCAATTTATCTTGACCCAAAAGCAGACCCGGTCGTGATGGCACCTCTCAGGAAGACAAGGCCAACTGAAACTTCCCCTTTTCAATTATTAATAGTTAAGCATAAAGAAACAATCGAAACATGATAAAATAATCTAAAGTAGCAGATAATGTCATAAATACGCAGAAGAACAACCCAACACAACCCGATACCGGGGTGTCACTAGTCATGAGCATCTATAAAACCTAGTACAAGTCTGAAAAATCCACAAACTATTACAAATGTCAGATAAGAGATGGAAATGATAAAGAGGGAGAAACACGGGACTGTGGACGTCAAGCAACTACATCGTGGACTCCGATATTTGCCGGGAGCTCTGACAGGATCCGTAACACCTGAATCTGCACACAAGGGTGCAGGAAGTAAAGTGAGTACTCAAAATCAGTGAGTAACAAATGTAAATAAATACTGAAAATAAGAAATCATGTAAGACACAAAGCATTATATAATGAAGCAATAAAACCATTTAAAAATAGTAAATCAGTGAAAGATAGATAAAACTCTTTAACTCAAATATAGTTTCATGAAAAGCCTTTTTCAATGATTAAGTAGGTAATTGACAGTCAAATATGAAAAGTAAACACATAAATGCTCGCCCCTTGGGCACATTATCAACGAATCCGCCTCTCAGACAACATCTCAGAATAGTACCAATCCCTGGGGCAATCACATAGAGCAATACCAGCCCCTCGGGATCAATCTCACGTCACAATGGGTACCCGCGCTCACTGGGGGTGTGCAGACTCCTGGAGGGGACCCTTACGGCCCAAACGCAATATCAAGCCACCTCGTGGCATCATCACTAGGCCCTCGGCCTCATATCAATCAAGCTACCTAGTGGCGTACATATCTCAGGCCCTCGGCCTCATAATCGGTATCAAATGTTTCCTCACAACATAGGCACTCGGCCTTACTCAGTCAAAATCCTCACAAGCCACTCGGGTAATGGTAAAACAGTATTTCTCAGCCCAAACATCATTTAAAATATCATTTAAGTACTAAAACTGAGTAAACATGGATAAGTACGAAAACAATGGAAAATTACATGATTGAGTTCAAGTATAGAGTTAAACTAGTGAGGAAACATCAGTAAAAATCCCCGAAGGGTTCAAATAGCTGGCACGAAACCCAAATATGGCATTCAACCCATATAATGATGATAGCAAATAGATTTCAGTCAAATACGCGGTAAAACCATCAATTGGGATGGACCAAGTCATAATCCCCAATAGTGCACGATCCCACGCTCGTCATCAAGGGTGTGCCTTGTTGATACCCAATTTTTTTCTATGTATTTATTTTACATGCAAATACTTTCAAATATCATATACATACATATATAAGTATGCCCAAGTGTTTTAGTATTTTTCCCATTTTTTAAAAGATTTTTAAATTGATTTATTGCTCAATAATTATTCCCAAAATTATCACTTTGGTGAATAACTTATTTTATTCTCATATTTATACCAAAATATAGGTAGGTTACTTTTCATATATTTTTACAAATTAATTTGGTATTTTAAAAGCTAAATTGCATATAATTGCAATTTTAGCCTGCTTTAAGATTTAATAGCACTATAATTATGAAACTAGTTCCAATATTTTTAAATTAATAATTATATACTATTAACGAATCCAATGCTTTTAATTTGCTTTCAAAATCATTTTTACTATTTTTATAAAATAAAAAAGGAAAAACTGGCTATTTAAATTTTGGCCTCAGTTCGTTTCAATTGTAGCCCCATTACATTTTGATTTTAGCCTAAATTAACCCAATTTCAAATTCAAATTCGGACAAGCCCAATTCTTTTTGACCCAACCCCTAACCCAATTCAAACGACCCAACCCGGTTCCCCATCTACCTTCTTAAATCTAGGCCGTTGATCATTCGGATCAACGGCCACTATTCGGCCTACCATAATTAAACACAGGTGACTACCCTAATCCCTCATTCTCACCTGGCCCGCCGTCTTTGAATCCCAAACCCTCTCAAAAACAATCCGAAACCCTAGCCTCCTCCTACCCCCTTTTCAACCACCGGTCATCGGAATCCATGGCTTCTCAGGCCATAGATAGTTGGTACTCACCTATCTTCACCAGTACGCCATGGTTGTTCGAAGCTTCGAGGCCTGACCTCGACGATTCCCTCTCCGATCTTCTCAAACCTTTGATTTCATGGCTCCTCCGGCCATGCTCCAGCATATTCAAGACTCAGAAGCCTGATTCTTGACCTCTCCGACTTAAGATCGGACCTGTTTCCAAGCCTTTCTCATTTCTAGGGTTTCTCCGAAACCCTAAGCTATTCAAGGTCCTTTTACAGTTATTTGCTTAGATCTATACTGTATCTATGCTTTTCTTTCCATCTAAAGTGTTTTCCCCAAAACTTTCTTTTCAAATCGTTTCTCTTCGATTTTAGGATTTCTGAAAGGATTTTTTGGGAAAAATCTTTCTAATTTTTCTTCTTCTTTACTTTATGTGTGTTTGTTCATACCCTGCTGGTGTGATTACTCTTTATTACACATGTACTGTCTTCTACCTTTTCTTTTCTGCTATGCATGTTAATCCTTGCTTAGTTTTTTTACTCTTTTACTATGTGTGTTTACCGTTAAGTTATTTGATCTTGTTTACTGGACTTTGTTCATGTTCTTACATGTTTCATCTACTTGTGATCACGTTTGTATTATCTCCTTCTTCTGAACTTGTTTAGCTTTCAAGTTTTCTCAAATATGTTCTTCATGAACAAATGACTTGCTTTCTCATTTCCATGTCCGATTCAATTTTGAAACCCTAGGATTTGGGGGGTTTCCTTTGACGATTTTGATTTTTGTGTTCGAGTTAAGGCTCCACTTTGGGACCCTAAACTCTCAGAACCTGTATCTTTTTGCTTATGATTCTGAACTTCTATTCGATTAAACTTTCTTCTAAATAATTTGACAGCCTCTTCTTGATTCACATATTTGTGTGCTTTATATATGAGAACTCTTCTTTCAAAAGGTTTTGCCAACTACTAATTGATTCTGAATCCCTTTAATGGTGTTTACTTGATTGTTACTGATTTTCCCTAATTGAACCTTTCTTTACCCTTTTTCTGACTTGGTTCATTCGAACAAAGCTTGCAGCTTTGATTTTACTAGTTGTTTGATTGATTCCTTTTCCTTATTTTTCACAAACCATGTACCATTGGACTTTTGCCTTAAATAAACCCTATGTGTTTACCCTTATTATGTTACTTTGGAAAAGGTTTTAATCAAATTCTTTCCTTAATTGTCTTATGCCCGTTCGAAATCAGAATCCCTTAACCAAAGGGAGACTTTATGTGATTTATTGCAAACTATTTCCTTACCTTTTCTTACTTGTTTTCTGCACTATAAAAAGGGACGACCCTTCTGCACTTGAACACACTTTGAATTGCATATTCTTACACACACACTCTCAATTACAATACTCTTTCAATTCTCTACTCTCTTCTGAGATCTTTTGTACTGCTTGCTTGCAATTTGGCATACAAGACTTCTGCTTTCACTTATGTGTTTCCCTGAAATTGGTATGTCCTAATTTTGATTCCAATATCATCCCTTTGTATTTACTTTACAGTTGCTACACTCTTGGCTACTTTCCTGTTCATGTTCTGTATTGAATATGCTACTCTCTCTTTGCATCTGCTATTTGTTGTGAATTCCCTATACCCCTACTCCTTTCTAAGTGTTTGAGTTAAGGTTTATGGCCCAGCAGTATCCAAATTGTCGCTCAGGTCTGAACCTGATCCTCAATGGATCTTAACTCCCAAAATGTGGCCTAGTAGATTGGTTAGGGTGTGCCAGCACTCCTTATTGTTGGGTATGACCACCAGTTTACGCTGGACTTCCCCTAATTCCCCTCTATTGCACTTGTACTTACTCCTAGCCTCTAAGTTTTTCCCCTCCTATGAGCCTTGCCTTGGGACTTTGAGTTCCCTCTGAGCTTGGACATTTGAGGGCTGGCCCTTCCACACTGCACTATAATCTGATTCTGCAATAATATTTGGGGGTGTAAGCATTGCCTGGAGTTGTTGAAGCTCCTTGGAACTTTGACACATCCCAAATAAGAGAAAGGCTTTGGAAATCTAATCTTTGGAAGTTGGTTTATTTCATATTTCAGACATGGGGTCTGAATTAGGCTCTCCTTGGTTGGAATCTTTAATTTCTGATATATTTTTTTATCTTTTTCTTATTCATTCTGGTCTATAATAATCTTGTAATAAACTGCTGGGGTGTTAGTGAAAAAGGGAGGGTCAGTCCTGCATGCAAAGGGGTATATACCATGTTCATAGGGAATTATTATATTTCTGAAATTCTGCATCTCATGTAGATACCATGTTCATAGGGAATTACTATACTTCTGAAATTCTACATCTCATGTAGATACCATGTTCAAAGGGAATTCCTATACTTCTGAAATTTTTCATTTCATGTAGATACCATGTTCATAGGTTTTTCTACACTTCATATAGATACCATGTCTATAAGTCGTTTTTGAAATTCTGCATCTCATATAGGTAAAATGCCTATAGGACTTCCTGCATTTTGCATATGCATCTGTCACTAGGCAAACCTGTTTATAAGATTTAATTAACTAACTACATATATATGACCTTCCTATAGGATTTGTGCATGACAATAACAACGCTTAAAATCAGTAACGCCTAAAAAGTATGCCTATAGGAGCTGTCAACCAAACCTGAATCATCAACTCGCTTATAAGCGTAAAATCAATAGCAATAATGTTTAACGCCTGCAGATCTTATGTCCCTGTAATTGACAATTCTTTTTTCTGCAATAAGTTTACTTCTTTATTTCTGAAACTAATAGATATCATGCCTCTAGGTTCCGTTTAACTCCTAGGAAATCTTTAGGGTAAAAACTATAATTGCATCAGTCTTTGATAATCACAACCAGCAGGCAGGCCTAATTCAGACTTCTTATTTGAAAATATGTGATAAATCAGCCTGCCTTAATGTTTAAGTTTAATTCAGACCTAATCAGTACGTGTAAGACATGCTAAACTATATGATTTTCTCTGATTTAAAAAGGTTTATTTGAGTTATATCTGCTTACTTTCTTTCCCAATCCTTGCTGTATATTTTTGAATGTCGCCTTTGAATTTTATCCTTTTTAAAAAAAACTGCAAAAGCCCCCGCTCCCTCCCTTTTAGGATTAGTAGTCCTATATGCCTCCGGGACGGATAGGATTGGGATGGGTAATAGCATGCAATAAGTAACGATACTATTCCGCGCTTTAATACCTTAACGGGGTGGGAAGGGTAGATATGGAGATGATGACAGATGCGCTAATATCACGTGCGACCCCTCTTTTTTGAGGAGTGATTGCTGGGTATTGCATTGAAGTGATCCATATTAATCGTAAATCTATGACCCCCCCCTCCCCTTATTTGCTTTCATCTCTTCTCGTGAAACCATTCAAAATTTTGTTTCATAAATTTCTGTCCTCTCTACTTACCTTCAAAAGTTTTCAACCTAATTGCAATGTTGTATGCAAGTCCTTATTTGAGCCTTGATTGTTTACTTGTAATGTCATAATTATAACATGGTCGGGACCACACTAGTGGATCTTGAGGGGTGCCTAACACCTTCCCCTCGAGATAATTTCTAGCCCTTACCCGAACTCTGGTTTTCCAACTGAAACCCTTCTCAAAGTGTCCTCATGCACTATAATCATTAGGTGGCGACTCTCCAATTCCAAAAAATCCAATTCTCGAAAGGGAATAGAGTTGTCCTCCCAATGTCGTATACCCGATTTCGACCTATAGAAAAAGGGGGCGTCGACAGCATGGCGACTCTGCTGGGGAACTTCTTTAGGCTTTTACCATTGCATGTTGCTTGTGACTTTACTATCTCATTAATTGCTTTTTTTACTGTCTTTTATTCTTTCACTATGAAACTGACTTGGTTCTTCATGTCTTTTCTTTCCTTTAACTGCTTTCCTTTACTTCTTTATTTCAATACTGTTGTGATTACTGCAATTATTGTAATCATTTATCTTATGAACGTGGAAATACATGTCAACTTGTTTCATTCTTGTAAACTGCATCTTCAATATCATATTCCACTCGTGCCAAACAAATACCATAGCAACGCTTATATTGAGTGGTTGCGCTCTTCCAATATTATCACCCTTTAAATTCGGCAAAGGCGCATTTGCGGTAAAACCAGTCGATCAACGGTGCAGTCATCGGTTCCGTGCCTTTCCCTCTTGAGTTGTTCGCTCAAGGGTACCTGTCTAATACCCCAATAGAAACTTTACTCTATTTAACTGTGCATGCATCATGGTCAAACCTAACCGAGTCAGTTATGTTGTCAACATAATGACTCAATAAGATAGCCTTGTCCGAAGTCCACTGGGTTTCCTTGAAACCCAAACGGACACCACCATATTCTGTACATTTATTTTTAGAACTAAATGTTTTTTATGCTGATTATTGGTATTAAATAGTCGAATCCGGTGGGGGTGAGGTCTTAACCCTTTTGTTTTGCAGAAAATGAATGACAAAGTTCCTGACTTCGGTATGGTGAACATACCTTCACTCTTGCAGACTTGGTGGAGAAACCTCCCATCGAGCAACCAAATCAACGAATGGAAAGAGAGAGTCACCAAGGCTAGTGAGTAGCTAGAATACCTGGAGTACAACTTGCTGGAATTGGAAGGGAAAGTAAGGAAAAGAGTCATCGACTGTCAAAATGCTGAGGAAGGCAAAGGAGAACGTCTGGCGATAGCATTTTTACTGGAAAATCTGCGCGAGCTGGAGGACTTGATCAACAAGAACATTCAAACTGAAGAAGGTCCTTCTGGGACCAAGTAGTTAGGAGTCTTTCTCTTCACTTTTAATGTAATAAGGACAATGGCCATTAGTGACATTTTTACTTTCCGCTATTTTAGTGTCGTTTTGGGATTCGTCTTATTTTTGTCAATAAAATGAGGCATTTAGCATTATAAGTTCTCCAAATTAACTTGTCTCTAGGCCTACCTCGGGAACAACGAGGCACCCAAATTAGGACACTATTTATATTCTTGCACAATATGTTTAAATATTGCATCTTTTTTTCCTTATAATCCGCACTAACTTGTTACCTTTTTTGTTTTTCTTTTCTTTTATTATTCCCCTCCCCAAAGGTTAGTTCGTGCATTCTGGCACCATCATCATACAGTACAAGATCCAAGGGCCCTCCACCTTCTCCTCCTCCGAGTCCTATCCGGAACAAGAACAAATGTAGAATGGGAGATTCAAGCGCCAGAAAGGAAATTGAAAGAACTGAGTTTTTTCAGGGTACCCCGATTTTTAAGGAAACTACTGCCCAACTTGAGCAGAAATTATTGAAGTTTCGAGAAGAATTGGACCAAGTTCGGAACTTGGCAAATTTATCATTCTCTCTCACCGCTCCTGATGTCAACTTTCCAAATGCTCAAAATCCCGCACCTCCACAGAACACCCCACAACCACAGATGCAACCCACTCATGCTCAACACTGCAACACATGCCACACTCCAAACAACACTCCACTACACATTCCTGAACCACTGAACACCACAAACGACCACCTCCACAACACTACCATCTACGTAAATACTGTAGCCCATTACACTCAACCAATCTCAAGTGCACCTAAGTCTGATGACAAGGACTCTCTTCTTAGAAACTTGGCAGCATAACTCAAGAAGTTGACCAGCCGAGTCCAGGGTATGGAAGGAAACAAAGGCATAGAGGGGCTGAATTGTGAGGACCTCTGCATTCAGCCAGATGTTGAACTTCCGGAGGGGTACAAACCTCCCAAGTTCAAAATGTTCGATGGCACGGGAGATCCCAGAGTCCATTTGAGGACATATTGTGATAAGCTGGTCGGAGTCAGAAGGAATGAGAAAATATGTATGAAACTCTTCATGAGAAGTGTAAAGGGGGATGCTTTATACTGGTACATCAATCAGGACCCCAAGAAATGGACAAGCGGGGTAGGTATGGCATCAGATTTCATGGATAGGTTTCGATTCAATACAGAGAATGCACCGAATGTATTCTATATCCAGAATTTGAAGAAGAAGCCTACATAGACATTCCGTGAGTATGCTACTCGTTGGAGATCAGAGGCTGCTAAGGTCAGGCCGGCCTTAGAAGAGGAACAAATGAACAGATTCTTCATCTGGGCTCAGGATCCACATTATTATGAGAGGTTGATGCTAATCGAGGGCCAGAAATTCTCCGATATCATCAAGCTGGGAGAAAGAATTGAGGAAGGCATTAAGAATGTTATGGTTACTAATCTTGAAGCATTGCAGGCCACCAACAAGGCTTTACAGTCTGGTGGCACGTCCAAGAAGAAGGATGTGAGTGCCGTGATAGTCGCACAGGGAGCAAAATCACCTCTAAAATACCACACTTACCCGTCACCTCCACTTACATATCAGCCTATCCCAAATTACCAAGCACCCGCACCCTCTTACCAAAATCCACCACCCATTTACCAATCATCTCCACCTCCCACATATCAAACTACTTCACCCAGATACTCTCAACTTGCACCTGTTTACCAAGCTTATAATGCCCAACCCTCTCACTACCAATCACCTCCCACTCGCCAAAATTTCCCTAGACCTAGACCAAATTTTGACCGTAGACCTCCCAAACAATATACAGCCATCACTGAGCCAATTGACCAGCTGTATGAGAAACTTAAAGTTGCTGGTTATATCTCCCTTATCCCTGCCATAACTTTAGAAAATCCTTCCTAGTGGGTCAACCCTAATAAGACTTGTGCGTACCACTCCGGCATGAAGGGACATACTATTAACGAGTGCCGCTCGTTGAAGGACAACATTCAAACTCTGATTGACAATAAGGTTATCGTGGCAAAGGAGCCTTCTCCTAATGTCCGCAACAACCCTCTGCCTGATCACAAAGGTGGAGACATTCACATGATCGAGATCGAAGATTACTGGGACCCCAAGGGGTCGATAGGATTGATTGCTGAGGGTGATGAGCCAAAGAAACCAGCGGTCACGCTTAACCCAATTGTTGTGCAGAATCAGCCCTCACAGGGTAATAAAGTAAATATGTCTATACCTCTCAAATTTGAAGCACCTTCTTCTGCAAAGATGCCCGAACTAATTAAGGTTGAGTTAGGAGTCCTGAAGGCACCTGCACCTTTTGAAGTTGCTGTGTTACCACCAAAGGTACCTATTCTTGTAGAAATGTTAGACATAACACAGTTCCACTCAAATGACATACCATGGGATTACACAGCTGAAGTAAGGAGGAAAGGGAAGACCAAGACGGGAGAAGCAATTGCTACGCAGGGTATGACCAGAACAGGCAGGGTTTACACTCCAGAGCACCTAGTTGAGTCCAGTAAGCAAGCCTCTGAACGGACTACTAAAACTGGGCCCGATGATCTTTTGAGGAAAATACAAGCTAAGGAGTATTAGGTCGTTGAGCAGTTAAACAAAACACCAGCGCATATCTCCATCCTAGCTCTTCTGCAGAGCTCTGACGCACACAAAAATGCCTTGATGAAGATATTGAGAAAAACTTATGCGCCCTGCAACATAACTGGAGGCGAAATGGCAAATATGGTAGGGCAAATACTGAAAAGCCACAAAACGCCTTCCACGAATATGAGCTGCCACCGGAAGGATTGAGTCACAACAAAGCCCTGCACATCACCGTGTAATGCGAGGATTACTTCATCACTAGAGTCCTGATCGACGGAGGATCCAGCCTCAACATCTGTCCGCTAATCACTCTCAGAACATTGGGAAATAGCCTGCACGAGATCAAAGATGGATCCATCAATGTCAAAGCCTTCGATGGGTCCCAAAGGTCTACTATTGGAGAGATTAGCCTATGCTTGCAAATGGGACCAACTTGGTTTGACGTTAACTTTCAAGTGATAGATGTCCCAGCATCCTACAACTTGTTGTTGGGACGACTATGGATCCACGCCGCTGGAGCTGTAGCGTCGACCCTGCATCAGGCAGTGAAGTTCGAATGGAATCACCAACAGGTGATTATTCATGGCGATGGTAGCAATCCCATATATTGTTGCCAGACCATCCCGATGATTGGATGCAGAAGGAGATTAGGCGGAGAAACATACCACCACATTGAAAGGGTCAATGCTGTAGAGAAGGATAAATGGTGGGATAACAAGATTGAAAGTATCTTGAATTGGTGTGGGTACGAACCTGGAAAGGGACTCGACAAAAACCTCCAGGGAATCCCCAAATCCATCAAGCTAAAGAAACATGGTACTACATTTGATTTGGGGTATGAATACACTTAGAAGAAGATCAATGACTGGTCGCCACCATGGCGGCGTCCCTACTATCCACTAGAGAATCCGATACCTCGCTTGGAGCAGACATTCCAGCCGACAGACATCATATATGGATCAGAGGAAGATAAAGCATTGGCAGCCATGAAGAATCTGTTTATGGAAGACGATGATATGGACTGCTGTGTTATTTTCGAGGAGGAAGGGGAGGAAGACCCTTCTATACAAACTGTGAACCCAGGAGAACGCCTCAGCAATTTGTCAATTAGAACCACTAGGGCCCGGAAAGCTTCGGGGTAGCAAGGCTTAACAAAAGCACCGTGCATCACATTTTTACTTTTTACTAGCTAATTTTATTTCAGCATTGTCTTTAATTTTGAAAAGAGCTCTGATATTCAAAACAATTATGAATTAAATCGAAGCATTTCAGTTTATTATATATCTCGCTCTTATTATTTTTTCTATCATTCACTTTATTTTACAAAGCATTACTATTACTTGCCTTGACGATGAACCAACGATTGTGACTTGCAATGAGACAACGCAACAAACGGATGTGGATTCAGAAGAGGATGATATACCAGATGAGGTCGTCAGAGAGATTGAGAATTTTGAGAATAGGCCTAAGTCTAACTTGGATGAAACTAAGGTCGTTAATCTGGGAGATACAGAGAATGTCAAAGAAACGCGCATCAGTGTTCACCTGTCACCATCAGAAAAGAAATAGTACACGGAATTCCTAAAGGAATATGAAGACATATTTGCCTGGCTCGTATGATGCTATGACTGGTCTCAGTACATCCATTGTAGCTCACAAACTGCTAACGGATCCAACATGTCCGCCAGAAAAGCAGAAGCTCGAGAAATTCAAACCCGACATGAGTTTGAAAATAAAAGAAGAGATTACCAAGCAAGTCAAAGCCAAGGTTCTCAGGGTAGTAGAGTATCCGACATGGTTAGTGTTTGTGTTGACTATCGCGATCTTAATTGGTCCAGTTCTAAAGACAACTTCCCCTTGCCGAACACACACATTCTAATTCACAACTGCGCCAAGCATGAGTTACAGTCGTTCGTTGATTGTTTCGCTGGGTATCATCAGATATGGATGGACGAGGAAGATGCAGAGAAAACAACTTTCATCACGCCATGGTCAATGTATTGTTACAAAATGATGCCATTCGGTTTGAAGAATGCTGGTGCCACCTACATGAGAGCCATGACTACCATCTTTCATGACATGATACACAAGGAGATCGAGGTATATATGGATTACGTCATCATTAAATCCAAGAAAGCCAGGGATCACATGGAAGACATAAGAAAGTTCTTCAACAGACTGAGGAGGTTCAATCTGAAACTGAATCCCGCCAAGTGTGCATTTGGGGTTACTGCTGGTAAATTATTAGGTTTCATTGTAAGTCATCGAGGAATAGAATTTGATCCGTCAAAGGTCAAAGCTGTCTAAGAATTGTCGCCGCCAAAGAACAAGAAGGACGTGATGAGTTTCCTGGGGAGACTAAACTATATCAGCCGGTTCATAGCTCAGTCCACGGTCATTTGTAAATTTACCTTTAAAATGTTGAAAAAGGACGTTGCCACCAAGTGGACTGATGATTGTCAGAAAGCTTTTGACATAATTAAGGAATACTTGTCAATGCCGCCGGTCTTGGTTCCGCCTGAGCCAGGAAGACCCCTATTGCTTTACCTTGCGGTATTGGAAGGAGCATTTGGTTGTGTTCTGGGACAACATGATGAAACAGGGAGAAAGGATCAAGCCATCTACTATCTCAGTAAGAAGTTCACATTATACGAGGCCCGGTATTCTCTTTTAGAATGCACTTGTTGTGCTCTGACTTGGGTCGCGCAGAAGTTGAGGCATTACTTCTGTGCTTACACTACTTATCTTATATCCAGAATGGACCCTTTGAAGTACATCTTCCAGAAACTCATGCCCACTGGCAAGCTCGCCAAGTTGCAAATCCTGCTAAGTGAATTCGACATTGTTTATGTGATCCAGAAAGCAATCAAAGGGAAAGCCTTGGCAGATTATCTCGCCGAGAACCCCGTGGACGGAGAATACGAGCCCATAAAAATGTATTTTCCTGATGAAGAGTTATCTTTCATAGGAGAAGATATTGCGAAATCCTATGATGGTTGGAGGTTGTTTTCGACTGAGCTGCAAATTTCAAAGGAGTTGGCATAGGAGCAGTCCTAGTATCAGAAACCGGCCAGCACTACCCGGTATCCGCCAAGCTTAGGTTCCCTTGCACCAATAATATGGCCGAATATGAAGCCTTCATCTTGGGGCTCAAAATGGCCATTGACATGAACGTTCAAGAGTTGCTAGTGATCGGAGATTCAGACATGCTCATATATCTGGTTCAAGAAGAGTCGGAAATGAAGAACTCTAAGATACTTTCCTGCATGCATCACATACAGGAGTTGAGGAAAAGGTTCACAAAGACAGAATTTCAGCACGTCCCCAGAGTCCAGAACGAGTTTGCTAATGCATTAGCCACTTTATCGTCCATGATCCAGCATCCAAATACAAATTTCATTGATCCCATCCAAGTAAAGATTCATGATCAGCCAGCTTATTGCGCCCACGTTGATAAAGAAACAGATGGAAAACCATGGTTCCATGACATCAAGGAGTACTTGACAACGGGGGAATATCCAGAACTTGCCAACGCTACTCAGAAGCGTACACTTCATAGGTTATCCAACAACTTCTTTCGCAGTGGAGGAATCCTGTATATGAGGACTCCCGATTTGGGTTTACTAAGGTATGTCAAAGCAAAAGAAGCATCCAGGCTAATTGGACGAAGTGCATGCAGGGACCGGCGGGTCGCACATGAATGGTTTTCTTAGCAAAGAAGATACTCCGAGCAGGGTATTTTTGGATGACTATGGAAATAGACTATATCCGGTATGTTCGCAAATGCCATCACTGTCAGATACATGCAGATATGATAAAGGTGCCTCCAAACGAGCTTACTACAACAAGCTCACCATTGCCATTCGTCGCTTGGGGAATGGATGTTATCGGACCTATCGAGCCTGCCGCATCAAATGGGCATAGGTTCATCTTAGTGGCAATCGATTATTTTACCAAATGGGTCGAAGCAGCATCATACAAGGCGGTCACTAAGAAGGTTGTGGCAGATTTCTTCCACGACCGCATTGTTTGTCGGTTCGGAATTCCGGAATCAATCATCACCGATAATGGTTCCAATCTCAATAGCGACATGATGAAATCAATGTGTGAAACATTGAAGATCAAACACAAGAACTCTACAGCCTACAGGCCTCAGATGAATGGAGTTGTGGAGGCAGCCAGCAAGAATATCAAGAAGATACTAATGAAGATGGTCGAAAGGAACAAACAATGGCATGAGAAATTATCATTCGCCTTGTTGGGATACCGCACCACAGTCCGCACATCGACCGGAGCAACTCCCTACATGCTGGTTTATGGTACAGAGGCGGTCATCCCCGCCGAGGTAGAAATTTCCTCCTTAAGGATCATACAAGAAGCAGAGTTGGATGATGCAGAATGGGTAAAAGGTCGCTACGAGCAGTTAGCCCTTATAGATGGGAAAAGGATGAATGCAGTTTGTCATGGTCAGTTGTATCAGAACAGAATGTCCAGAGCCTTCAACAAAAGAGTTAAGCCAAGGAAGTTTACACCGGGGCAGCTGGTGTTGAAGAAAATATTCCCACATCAAGATGAATCCAAGGGGAATTTCTCTCCCAATCGGCAAGGTCCGTACATGGTTCACCGGGTTCTAACTGGAGGAGCCCTTATTCTTGAAGAAATAGAGGAGAAGTCTGGCTAAAGCCGATCAATTCAAATGCAGTAAAACGATATTATGTGTAACCACTTATGATTCCCTCTATGATGTAATTTGAACTACGCCTGACCTAATTCCCGTTTAAGAGGGGATACGTAGGCAGCCCTATGGGTTCGGTCAGAATTTAATAAAAAATCCATTTTCCCCGCTATTGGAACTGGGGAATAATTTTGAGGAGGACCCTTAAAATTCCGAAGTTGATTTTAGTCCATGCATCGCCAGAAGTGATAGCCCAGTACACTGGGGCAGAATTTTGAGGAGGACCCTCAAAATTCCGAAGACGATTTTTTTAGTCATTCAGCACAGCCGTCAGAAATGTCCGCTCAGCAAACGGGGGCAGAATTTTGAGGAGGAACCTCAAAATTCCAGAGAAAAAGAGGTTGCAATGTCTTGAACCACGTCGCAGTCGTTGGTTCATCTAAAGAAAACAATTTTTGATTATATACTTACGTTATATTTACTAAATCATGCATAACTATTATCTGAATTGCTGTCGTTTAGCGATGCTACCCCATTGACACACAACGTCAAGAGCCCGGGGAAGACGAACTAACCTTTTCCCCTTACAAAACTCACGTTTTTTCTTTGGATACAGGCACTCGACTTGTAGTATCGTTAAGTATATTTATGTACGCATACTTTCCCAAGAATGCAACTTCTTAGAATCATCACTTGCCTGCAATTGCTATCCGTACACAATCTCCCCGGCAGTCATATTGTCGTAATCGGCTATCAGCTAAGAGATCTTACTACTAATTGTCCTTTTATATTCTTGCACTGCATAAGGCTACTTATCTGCCTTTCGAGACTAAGCCCTGTCTCCATCTGCATTTTACATAAGGCTACTTTTCTGCCTTCCGAGGTTAAGCTCTACCTCCATCATCATCTGCATAAGGCTACTCTTCTGCCTTTCGAGACTAAGCCCTGTCTCCATCTGCATTTTGCATAAGGCTACTTTTCTGCCTTCCGAGGTTAAGCTCTACCTCCATCATCATCTGTATAAGGCTACTTATCTGCCTTTCGAGACTAAGCCTTATCTCCATTTTTATAAGGCTACTCTATCTGCCATTCGAGACTACGCATTGTCTTTATCCTGCATGGCTGATATATCGCCTCTTTACTTTTCTCGCACGGCTGCAACATCGCTATCTTCATTTAAATTCTGTACCGGCTGAAAGATCACCACCTTTTGCATTTCATGGGCTGAAAGATCACCAACCTATTCAAAGGCATCATAGTTCGGAGGCACCATCTACATGGCCCGAGAAAATCATTTCATGGACTTCGAATTTTTATTTATGCTATTCATATCCCGGGACGTCATGGTCCAAGGACGTCATCCTAACTGTCCAAAGACAACATTCATGGTCCAATGGGAACTTGCATCACGTTTAAATTTATGTACAACCTATGCTGTATTGCCCACTTGCAGGTACACCGGCTAGCAAACGGCCATCTCAGTAGTAGCGATCACGCTCCGGTTCTCTCAGCCTATCAGACTTCAACTATCCTTCTCAACTGAGGCATCGAGTCCGTTCCTTTCAATAACTCTATAGGCATATTTCACCGATGGATCCTGAACTACATATGGCCTGATTCTTGTAAGACCAGGGATATGTAGGCAGCTCAAGAGCCAGAGCTCGGTTAGAATTCTTTGCAAATCGTCTCTTTCGGTCAAAATTGGCCATCATATCTTTACCCGACAACTTTTTCATCCTTCCCGGGTAAAGGGGGGCAGCTGTTGATATCCAATTTTTCCCTATATATTTCTTTTACATGCAAATACTTTCAAATATCATATACATACATATATAAGTATGCCCAAGTGTTTTAGTATTTTTCCAATTTTTTAAAAGATTTTTAAATTGATTTATTGCTCAATAATTATTCCCAAAATTATCACTTTGGTGAATAACTTATTTTATTCTCATATTATACCAAATATAGGTATGTTACTTTTCATAAATTTTTACAAATTAATTTGGTATTTTAAAAGCTAACTTGCATATAATTGCAATTTTAGCCTGCTTTAAGATTTAATAGCATTTTATAATTATGAAACTGGTTCCAATATTTTTAAATTAATATTTATAATACTATTAACGGATCCAGTGCTTTTAATTTGCTTTCAAAATCATTTATTTACTATTTTTCTAAAATAAAAAGGGAAAACTGGCTATTTAAATTTTGGCCTCAGTTCGTTTCAATTGTAGCCCGATTACATTTCGTTTTTTGCCTAAAATTTACCCAATTTCAAACTCAAATTCGGACCAGCCCAATTCCTTTTGACCCAACCCCTAACCCAACTCAAACGACCCAACCTGGTTCCCCATCTACCTTCTTAAATCTAGGTCGTTGATCATTCGGATCAACGGCCACTATTCGCCCTACCATAATTAAACACAGTTGACTACCCTAATCCCTCATTCTCACCTGGCCCGCCGCCTTTGAATCCCAAACCCTCTCAAATCCTCTCAAAAACTCTCCAAAACCCTAGCCTCCTTCTACCCCCTTTTCAACCACCGGTCACCAGAATCCATGGCTTCTCAGGCCATGGATAGTTGGTACTCACCTATCTTCACCAGTAAGCCAGGGTTGTTCGAAGCTTCGAGGCCTGACCTCGACGATTCCCTCTTCGATCTTCTCAGACCTTTGATTTCATGGATCCTCCGGCCATGCTCCGGTATATTCAAGACTCAAGAGCCTGATTCTTGACCTCTCCGACTCAAGATCGGACCTGTTTCCAAGCCTTTCTCATTTTTAGGGTTTTATAGAAACCCTAAGCTATTCAAGGTCCTTTCACCGTTATTAGCTTAGATCTATACTGTATCTATGCTTTTCTTTCCATCTAAAGTGTTTTCCCCAAAAGTTTCTTTTCAAAATCGTTTCTCTTCGATTTTAAGGTTTCTGAAATGATTTTTTGGGAAAAATCTTTCTGATTTTTCTTCTTCTTTACTTTATGCGTGTTTGTCCTTACCCTGCTGGTGTGATTACTCTTTATTACGCATGTACTGTCTTCTACCTTTTCTTTTCTGCTATGCATGTAAATCCCTGCTTAGTTTTCTTTACTCTTTTAGTATGTGTATTTACCGTTAAGTTACTTGATCTTGTTTACTGGACTCTGTTCATGTTCTTACATGCTTCATCTACTTGTGTTCATGTTTGTATTATCTCCTTCTTCTGAACTGGTTTAGCTTCCGAGTTTTCTCAAATATGTTCTTCATAATTTTTCTTCCTTTGTCATTCAAACATGCTATCATATCTGTTTTGTTGAGACTCTAAAACAAATGACTTGCTTTCTCACTTCCATGTCTGATCCAATTTTGAAACCCTAGGATTTGGGGGGTTTCCTTTGACAATTTTGATTTTTGTGTTCGAGTTAAGGCTCCACTTTGGGACCCTAAACTCTCAGACTCACTATGAGTCTGCAAATTGAACCTGTATCTTTTTACTTATGATTCTGAACTTCTCTTCGATTAAACTCTCTTCTAAATAATTTGACAGCCTCTTCTTGATTCACATATTTGTGTGCTTATATATGATAACTCTTCTTTCAAAAGGTTTGGCCAACTACTAATTGATTCTGAATTACTTTAATGGTGTTTACTTGATTGTTACTGATTTTCCCTAATTGAACCTTTCTTTACCCTTTTTCTGACTTGGTTCATTCGAACAAAGCTTGCAGCTTTGATTTTACTGGTTGTTTGATTGAATCCCTTTCCTTATTTTTCACAAACCATGTACCATTGGACTTTTGCCTTAAATAAACCGTGTGTATTTACCCTTATTATGTTACTTTGGAAAAGGTTTTAATCAAATTCTTTCCTTAATTGTCTTATGCCCGTTCGAAATCAGAATCCCTTAACCAAAAGGAGACTTTATGTGATTGATTGCAAACTATTTCCTTACCTTTTCTTACTTAGTTTCTGCACTATAAAAGGGGACTACCCTTCTGCACTTGAACACACTTTGAATTGCATACTATTACACACACACTCTCAATTACAATACTCTTTCAATTCTCTACTCTCTTTTGAGATCTTTTGTACTGCTTGCTTGCAATTTGGCTTACAAGACTTCTACTTTCACTTATTTGTTTCCCTGAAACTGGTATGTCCTAATTTTGATTCCAGCATCATCCCTATGTGTTTACTTTATAGTTGCTACAGTCTTGGCTACTTTCCTGTTCATGTTCTGTATTGAATATGCTACACTCTCTTTGCATCTGTTGTTTGTTGTGAATTCTCCATACCCCTACTCCCTTCTATGTGTTTGAGTTAAGGTTTATGGCCCGGCAGTATCCAAGTTGTTGCTCAGGTCTGAACCTGATCCTCAATGGATCTTAACTCCCAAAATATGGCCTAGTAGACTGGTTAGGGTGTGCCAACACTCCTTATTGTTAGGTATGACCACCAGTTTATGCTGGACTTCCCCTAATTCCCCTCTATTCCACTTGCACTTACTCCTAGCCTCTAAGTTCTGCCCCCCCCCCCTCCTATGAGCCTTGCCTTGGGACTTTGAGTTCCCTCTGAGCTTGGACATTTGAGGGCTGGCCCTTCCACACTGAATTATAATCTAATTTTGCAATGATATTTGGGGGTGTAAGCATTGCCTGGAGTTATTGAAGCTCCTTGGAACTTTGACACATCCCAAATAAGAGAAAGGCTTTGGAAATCTGATCTTTGGAAGTTGGTTTATTTCATATTTCAGACCTGGGGTCTGAATTAGGCTCTCCTTTGTTGGAATATTTAATTTTTGATTTATTTTTTATCTTTTTCTTATTCATTCTGGTCTGTAATAATCTTGTAATAAACTGTTGGGGTGTTCGTGAAAAAGGGAGGGTCAGTCCTGCATGCAAAAGGGTAGATACCATGTTCATAGGGAATTACTATATTTCTGAAATTTTGCATCTCATGTAGATACCTTGTTCATAGGGAATTACTATACTTCTGAAATTCTGCATCTCATGTAGATACCATGTTCATAAGGAATTCCTATACTTCTGAAATTTTGCATTTCATGTAGATACCATGTTCATAGGATTTTCTGCACTTCATATAGATACCATGTCTATAAGTCATTTTTGAAATTCTGCATATCATATAGGTAATATGCCTATAGGACTTCCTGCATTTTGCATATGCATTTGTCACTAGGCAAACCTGTTTATAAGATTTAAATAACTAACTGCATATAGATGACCTGCCTATAGGATTTCTGCATGGCAATAACAGCGCTTAAAATCAGTAACGCCTAGAAATCATGCCTATAAGAGCTGTCAACCAAACCTCAATCGTCAACTCGCATATAAGCCAAATATTAGTAGCAATAATGTTTAATGCCTGCAGATCTTAGTCCCTGTAATTGACAATTCTTTTTTCTGCAATCAGTTTACTTATTTATTTTTGAAGCTAATAGATATCATGCCTATAGGTTCTGTTTCACACCTAGGCAAGCTTTAGGGTAAAAACTATAATTGCATCAGTCTTTGATAATTACAACCAGCAGGCAGGCCTAATTCGGACTTCTTATCTGAAAATATGTGATAAATCAGCCTGCCTAAATGTCTATGTTTAATTCAGACCTAATCAGTACGTGTAAGACGTGCTAAACTATATGATTTTCTCTGATTTAAGGAGGTTTATTTGAGCCATATCTGCTTACTTACTTACCCAATACTTGTTGTATATGTTTTGAATGTCGCCTTAGAATTTTATCCTCTTTAAAAAAAAACTACAAAAGCCCCAGCTCCCTCCCCTTTAGGATTAGTAGTCCCATATGCCTCCGGGACTGATAGGATTGGGACGGGTAATAGCATGCAATAAGTAACAATACTATTCCGCGCTTTAATACCTTAACAGGGTGGGAAGGGTAGATATGGAGATGATGACTGATGCGCTAATATCACGTGCGACCCCTCTTTTTTGAGGAGTGATTGCTGGGTATTGCATTGAAGTGATCCATATTAATCGTAAACCAAGACCCCCCTCCCCTTATTTGCTTTCATCTCTTCTCGTGAAACCGTTCAAATTTTTTTTTCATAAATTTCTGTCCTCTCCACTTACCTTTAAAAGTTTTCAACCTAATTGCAATGTTGTATGCATGTCCTTATTTGAGCCTTGATTGTTTACTTGTAAAGTCATAATTGTAACATGGTCGGGACCACACTAGTGGATCTTGAGGGGTGCCTAACACCTTCCTCTCGAGATAATTTTTAGCCCTTACCCGAACTCTGGTTTTCCAACTCAAACCCTTCTCAAAGTGTCCTAATGCACTATAATCATTAGTTGGCAACTCTCCAATTCCAAAAAAACCATTTCTCGAAAGGGAATAGAGTTGTCCTCCCAATGTCGTATACCCGATTTTGACCCATAGAAAAAGGGGACGTCGACATGCCTCACCTCAATATAGCACTACGATATGCAAATCTGGGGTTTCAAACCCTCAGAACATCATTTACAATCATTACTCACCTCGAACCGGTCAAATCTCTAGCTTGCGACGCCTTTGCCCCTCGAATCGGCCTCCACTCGCGTCGAATCTATCAAAAATAAGAATGAGGATGTCAAAATATGCTAAGGGAACAAAGTGCAAAAAAAATAATCAAAATACGACACAAATCCCGAAATTACCAAAACCCGACCCCCGGGCCCACATCTCGGAATTCGATAATTTTACATCAAAAGATTCCTTATCTACCCATGAGTTCATACATATCAAAATTCATCCAATCCGACCCCAAATGGTCCTTCAAATCCCTAATTAAAGGTATAAGTTTCCAAACCCTAGTTTTCCCAATTTTCCACCCTTAATTTCCATAATTTCTAGATCTAATATATGAAATAATAGCATGGGAACGAGTTTTAGGTCCAAATTCCTTACCTCAATGAACTTCCCTTGAAATCTCCCTTTCAAATCGTTCAAAAAGCTCCCAAGACGAGATAAAAATGGCGAAATTAGCTTAAAATTCACGAAGACCACATTTAAGACTTTCTTCTCAGAACTTTTTGCATCTGTGGCCCAATACCCGCTTTTGCGGTATCGCATTTGCGGTTGTTTCTCCGCTTCTGCAAAAATCACTTAACTCACTATTTTTCGCATCTCCGATCCCTCATCCGCATCGGCGACATTGCAGATGCGGTCCATCTCACCGCTTCTGCGGTCCCTGAATCCATTAGCACTTTCCACTTTTGCGACCTCCCTCATCGCACTTGCGGTATCGCACCAGAAGCAGCAAATTCAACAGCTGCAACAAAATTTCAACTTCCCCGTTAACTATCCGAAATCACACCGAGGCCCCCAGTACCTCAACCAAAAGCAAAAATATATCCCAATACCTTATTCAAACTTGTTCCAATCATCAAAATACCTCAAACAACATCAAATCTCCCAAAACACGTCGGATTCAAGACATACTTTCTAAAAATCTCCCGGATTTCGTTTTTGATCAAAAACCCAACCAAACCACGTCCGAATGACCTGAAATTTTGCACACACATCTCAAATGACACAACGGAACTACTACAACTCTCTCAATTCCATTCTGACCCCTATATCAAAATCTTGCCTACCAACCGGAAATCTCCAAAATATCAATTTCGCCAATTCAAGCCTAAATCTACTACGAACCTCCAAAATTTATTCCGATCACTTTCCTAAGTCAAAAATCACCTCCCAAAGCTAACCGAACCATCGTAACTCACATCCAAGCCATCTACACATGATTCAACATCCAGTTGACTTTTCCAACTTAAACTCACTCTAAAGAGACTAAGTGTCTCAAACCTTGCCAAATCCTTTCCGAACTCTATCCGACCAACCCGATACCACATAACACGGATAAAAAAAGCATAACGAAGTATAAATAAAGAAAACAAAGTGGTAACGCATGAGATGACTGGCCGGGTCGTCACACTAACTATAGTTTAATAGTTCCACTGCTTTTAACACTTCCCCTCAAACTGAAGGCTTGAAGAGGTTCTTCAGTCCAAGCTTGTACAGTAGGTAGTCATGCTAGGTCTTTCCCATTATCTTTGTGAGCAAGTTTGCTAGCCGTTCCTTGGTGGACACATTCTTAGTTTTCATTATCCCTTGCCATATTCTTTCTCGAACAAAATGACAGTCTATATCAATATGTGTGGTTCTTCATGCAAGATGGGGTTAGCTATTATTTGAATTGCAACTTTTCTATCACACATAAGCTTAACTAGTGAGTGTAGCTAAATTCCAAGGTCCTTGAACAAACCAATTAGCCAAACTATCTCAGTAGTGCATAATGCCATACTTCTAAACTCAGCATCTGCAGAGCTTCTGGGCACAGTCTCCAATTTATTTGATTTTCATAAGATCAATGCATCACCAAACTTAACTACATAAGCTGTGACTGACCTCCTAGTTTGTAAGCAGGAACCTAGTCAGAGTCATAGTATGTAGACAACTGATTAGCATTATGTGCTGGCATAAAGAGCCATAGCCTAGGAGCCCCTTTAATGTACTTTACCACTCTCAAGGCTGCTTCCATGTGAGACACCTTGGGATTGTGCATGTACTGACTCAAGACTTGAACCACAAAAGCTAGGTCTGGTCTAGTCATAGTCAGGTAAAGTAGTCTCCCTACAAGCCTTTGATAAATGCCTGGATCCTTGAGTGTTGCATTTGTAGCTTTTGAGCTTCCTACACTTGCTACAACCTTGTCATACTCCTCAGAATTTAGCTTATGATTCAGCTCAAGGGGTGTTCCTGCAGGCTTAGCTCCCCCTAGCCCTGACTTAGAGATGAGTTCCAAAGCATAATTTCTTTGAGACATGGCTATACTTTTTTTGATCTAGAAAATTCAATGCCCAGAAAGAACTTCAGATCACCTAGATCTTTCATCTTAAAATTTCTCTGCAGATATAATTTTTGTCTGGTTCAGCAGTACTACATTGTTGCTTGAGATTAGTAGATCATCCAAATAAACCAACACCATAACTGCCCTTGTGTTTGGTGAACAGAGAGTAGTCAAAGGGGCTTTGCTAAAATCCCATGTGCAGTAAAGCCTCAGTTAGTTTCTTGTTCCATTGCCTATACAGGGCCTCGTATACTTTCAAGACCTTGAGAGACTCCCCCTATCTAGCAAACCCATCAGGAATCTGCATGTACACTTCTTCTAGGAGATCACCATCGAGAAAAGAATTGTGCACATCCATATAATAAATGACCCACTGTTTAGCTGCTTCTAAGGCAATAATGGTCCTGACTATTACTATCTTGGCAACAGGAGAAAATGTTTTAGTATAGTCAAGTCCCTCTTCTTAGCTATAGTCTTTGGCTTCCAGTCTGGCCTTGTACCTCTCAACTTCTCTTATAGCCTTGAACTTTATCTTGAAAATTCATTTGTACCTAATATGTGTTTTACCTGTAGGAAGGTCCACAATACTCCATGTGTGGTTCTATTCTAGGGCAGCTATTTCAAGTTTCATAACTTTAATCCACTTGGGGTTTGTAGATACTTCTATGAAGAATTTTGGTTATGTGAGAGAAGAGTAGGATGAGAGCATGTATATGAGCTGGTTTGAGAGTTCCATAGGACACACATAAGGAGATAGGGTATTTACAGGTATGAGATGTGACTGGTTGTGTCACATAATCTTGTAGCTATAATGGTTCTTTGCTAGGTCTTGATGATCTTGTAAGGTTCATAGAAGGAGGCTGTAAAGACTCTAGAACACAAGGCTCAACAGAAGAAGAGTAGCCTAAAGAAGCAGGTTCCTCTGAATGATGGGGAATATGTGGTGCATCAATTGGGAATGTGTCCATAGTTGGACTTTGAGATGAGGCAGGAGAGAAAGAATGATCATAAGGCTCTGGGAAAGACTACATTTATGTGGTAGAAGGTAGCAGGTCTAAAATCGGAAATATGGGAGTGCCGGTGGTTTGTAGATGCTTAAAAGGAAAATATGTTCTTTAAATACCACATTTCTATTCATAATAAAGGTTTTTGAGTGTAGATCATAGACCTTGTAGCACTTCTAAGTTGAAGAATAGCCCAGAAATGCTCCAGGTAATGCTCTTGAACCAAACATGTACAGTTCCTTGGGTAAGGTTGCATAGCACAAACAACCAAACACTCTAAGGTGTGAGAGTGATGGAGCATGCAAATAAAGCATCTTAAAAGGACATTTTCTACCAGTGACTCTTGAGGGAATTCTGTTGATCAAGTAAACAACCGTAGATACACACTCTCCCCATAATTTCAAAGGAATAGCATCCTAGAATCTCAGAGCTCTAGCCATCTCTAAGACTGTCCTGTGTCTCCTCTCAGCAACTCTATTCTGCAGAGGTGTGCAATTGTAGGTACTTTGATGAATAATGCCCATGGATCACAATAGATTGTATACTTAATAATTGAAGAATTCACTACCATGATAAGTTCTAAGAGTCTTAACTGATGCAGTGAACACATTCTTCATGTTTGTTAGGAAATCTTTCAGAATAACCATTATATCAGACTTAGAGACAAGTAAGAAAATCCAGGTAATCCTAGAATAGTCATCCACAATAGTAACAAAGAACCTTTTACAGTCATATGTTGGTACACTATAGGGCCCCATACATCACAATATAACAGTTCAAAACAGTATTAGAAGTAGTAGTACTCAGTTTATCAGGTAACTTTGTTTTCTTCACTAGAGGACATACAGTGCAGTGAGTGTGATTGTCCTTCAGGTTACTCAGTGATGTATACTTATTGATTACATCTATAGGTGCATGACCTAGATTTCTATTCCAGATTACACTAGAATAAAAGTATTCATTAGCCATACAAGAAAGCTTATTCCCATATATAGTAGATTTATGTACATATTTCACCTCAGATACTTGTTGACGAGTTTTATTCCTTAGTTGAGTTGGGTCATGATTTAGTATACCACTTATTAATGACATACCTTGTAAAATGTACAGTACCTGATCCTCCTTACCAATCCCATTCACATGACCACTGTAAATATCCTGGAAGATACAAAAGTCAAGAAAAAATGCTACAACACATTGCAACTCCTTGGTCAGTTTAGACGCAGACAATATACTGTATTTAAACTCTTGTATGTACATCACACTACTGATATCCTGATAGTTAAACGCACTTTATTTTCCTACATGTGAAATAGAGGAAAGATTTCCTGTAGGCAAGTGAACATTACTTCCCTTTTGAGGTGGAACTAACTGATAGGAACTTAGCTCCTCTAATGGGGATGTCATATGGTTTGAAGCTCCAAAATCTATTATTCAATTGTGGTTAAAATGATTGGATAATAGAGCCATCAGTTTACCTACAGTTGTAGCTCTGGCAGAAAGACCTTCATGTGATCCCTTGTTCAATAGCTGAACTATCTGTTGATATTGCTCCTGAGTAAAGAAAGGATTGGTGCTTGTTGTTGAGTCTGAAATCCAGTTGGTGAAGTCATCATCTGTATTTGCTGAGGCACATGCTGAAATCCAGGTGATAAAGGCACTTGCATATGTTGTTGTCCACATGTTATTCCTTCTCCACTGCCCTGTAATCCTCCAAATTGCATATGAGTATTTTGCATAGTAGGGTTGTAGTTAGGAGCAGTGTTGTCATGATTGGCATATGCTCCAGAGTGCCCCCTTTCTTCTTTGTCTTGAAATTAGACTTAAAGTCTTGATGATATCCTATTAACTAGAAACAATTTTCCTTGGTATGACCTTTGTAGTTGTAAAACTCAAATAACATTGTCTTATTCTGAGCTCTGAACTATCCATTCCCTAGGGTTGGATTTTTGTTGCCATACAGAGCAGTGCTATCAAAAACCTCTATCATTTGCTCCATTTGAGTGACGTTTTCCAAATTCCTTTGGATTTCAACATCTATAAGAAGAAAATATGCCTTGTTAATACTAGGCACTGGTGTCATCATCATGATTTAGCTTCAAACTTGAAAGTAAGTATCATTCAGTCCTATGAGAAACTGAAGTAAACTATGATGCTCAAAATGCTCAACATATTTCTTTGACTCTCGAAAGGGACAACCAGGATAGGGCATCAAATTCATAGCATAGGTCCCTTAGTTTAGAGAAGTAATCAGCCACATTCATTGTTCCTTGTGTTAGTGTATGAATCTCTCTATGCAGGTATAGAACCCTAGATCCATTTACTTTATCAAACCTCTCCTTCTGATCTTCCCACAACTTATGAGCATTATAGGCATACACTATACTACTTAACAGCCCTGGGCGCACAATATTCATAATCCAAGAGAGTATTACAACATTTACCTTTTCCTATTGCTCATGAAATTCAGGTTCAAACTTACATTTTGGATATCAACCATTCATAAAACCTAGTTTGCTTTTACCTAATAGACCCATTCTTATAGTTCGACTCCACAAAGCATAATAGAAATGAGCGAGCTACCTAGTGTATCAGTCGGTTGAAGGAAGAGAGGATGATTATGATCAATTGTGGGGAAAACAACAGGTGCTACTGGTGCATTCACATGTCGTGATGTGCTCTCGTTAGTTTTGTCTCCAATATCCATTGATGAAACTTTTTCAGTTGATTAAATTGCAAACACTAGCTCAGGGGTGTTGTTACTTTCAGACACTTCAGAATCTTAACTGAATCGCAGTAACACACATACACACAATTGAGCAAGGAATTAGATTGAGATCATCATCAGGAGTTCTGATACCATGTAAGATTCCATGGGTATGGATGCTCTTAGCTGAAAGCGTGACTTGGAGGTGAAGCTAAGAAGGAACCCAGAGAACGCAGAGTTACTGTTTTATTGAGGAAGAGAAGGAAATGAATAGTGTTTACAAAGAAGTATCTACAGTGTATTTATACTACTAATTAACTACTAACTTCCTAACAACCTTTCTAGCTAATCTAACTAATAAGATTAGCTAACTCTACTCTTAACCACCTAAGCTAACTATAGTTTAATAGTTCCACTTCTTTTAACATACCATTATCAAGTTATGTTATACAAAGAAAAAGGGGAGAGGGAGTTTGGCATTTCCGAAATGTAATAGAACAACATGGCCCATTTTTTCTCAATGATCATTACTTTGATATGAAGGTAGCTCAAACTATTGTAACTCCATGTAAAACAAGTAAATACAGATTAGATGCATAAATTGTTTGAAAGTTACTGTTGTTTTATTAATTCTTTGAAAACTATCTATAAAGCAATTAAGTAATACATGATATTGACTACAAATACTTTCACATGCATCATAAATGCCAAAATCATACTGCATACATAATACATGTTGAATCTCGTCTCAGTAAAAAATTTGCCTCTATAACTGGAATTTGCAATAGATAGGACTACTTATATGTTGAAATATGGAATATTCATGAAAAGGGTGGACAAGCAGTCAAGCATATTTGATATCATAATTGTTAGAACAACTAACTTTATGATAAATACATTAGAAGACATTAGAACAACAACCTTCCAAAGATTAATGCCAAAAATTCAATAGATCAGTTACAACCAGTCATCAATCAATATACTTAACCTTCTGAATCTCTTTTTTCTTGAAACGGCATTTCTCATACTAAAAGTTGTTGACCTGAACCGCGTCACTACTAAAATTTTATTATCAGTGGCGACTATTAAGGTCGCCCCAAAAGATATACTCTCATTGTCTCAATTTATGAAATACTTTTTGCTTTTCTAAATCTAGTTTGACTAATCATCGAAGCTAAATTGGATTAGATCAACTAAATAGTTTAAAACTAAAATTTAGATATCCATAAACTATACAAAAAGTACTTTAAGTTGTAGTTTTTCTCATTTCAATATGATAAAAAAATATTTTTAAAAATATTAAGAAGGTCACATAGTATGTGCATCTAAAAAACAGTCACATGAATTGAGTTGGAGGAAATAATTTTCTAAATCCTTATCTATTGGACGTCTGAAGGTGTTTCCACTAAATACATGATTTTGTGTGGTGTACAATCTATATCAGATTGTATCATGAAGGTATCAAATTGTGTAACTGTAAAGACCCGACCGGTCGTTTCGAGAGTTATATCCCCATTCCCACATTTCCTACTTCTTTTTGTGTTCTTTAGCTGCATTTTAGTCTTGTTGTGTTAGTTGGTTCGGGTTCGGAGTAACTTTGGACCGAGTTGATACACTTAGTCTCTTAGGAAAAAGTTTAAGTTGAAAAAGTTGACCGGATGTTGACTTATATGTAAACGACCTCGGATTTAAATTTTGATGGTTCGTTTAGCTCTGTTAGGTGATTTTGGATTTGGGAGAATGTTCGGAATATGATTTGGAGGCCCAAGGTAGAATTAGGCTTGAATAGGCTAAAGTTGGAATTTTGGCGATTTTGATCGGTAGTGAAAATCTCGATATCAGGGTTGCAATGGAATTCTGGAACTTTGGAATAGGTTTGTGGTGTCATTTTTGACTTGTGTGCAAAATTTGAGGGTGTTCGGACGTGGTTTAGTGGGTTTCAATATCGTTTGTGGAATTCAGAAGTTTAGAAGTACTTATGCTTGAATCTGAGTGTAATTTGTTGTTTTGATATTGTTTTGGGTGATTTGAAGGTTCGACTAAGTTTGTATGATATTATGGGATATGTTGGTATTTTCGGTTGAGGTCCCGAGGGCCTTGGGTTGATTTCCGGTGATTAGCGAAACAAGTTTAGAAATTAGAGGAGTTGCTAAAGTTGGAACTCAGCTGTCATAACCACACCTGCGGAGTAGGAGCTGTAGATGCGAGCCTGCAGATGTGGAGAAGGAGCCGCAAAAGCGGCAAAGTTTGAGCTGGGAAGAGGATGCAGGTGCAATGGCATTCCCGCACCTGCGGAGGTCGCAGAAGCGGACCCAAGAACGCAGGTGCGCGGCGAGATCGCAGAAGCGTGATGGATTTCGCACATGTGTAAGCGGAGATGTGGTCTTGAGGTCGAAGGAGTGAGGTCATGATTTTAAAGTGAAATTTGTACCTACGATGGATTTTTCGCAGGTGCGGCATCACAGAAGTGACATATGGACCGCAAGTGCGGTATAGCTGGGAAGAAACATATAAAAATGAGACTGAGATTTTTCATCATTTTCACAATTTGGAACTCGGACTTTGGAGCTTTTGAGGTAGTTTTTGAAAGGGGATTAAAGGATTTTCACTAAGGCAAGTCCCATGAGCCTAAGTACCCTTAGCTATGGTATTTTCCCATTGATTTCTCATCTAATTAGTGGGGTTTGAAGTGAAAATTGGGGGTTATGGCTTGGGATTTTGGAGAGTGAACTTTGGGGTATTAAGTGACCAAATAAGGTGGGATTTTGGTAAATTTGGTATGGTTAGACTCGTGAGTGAATGGGATTTCTAGTTCTATGACTTTTGTCGAATTTCAAGATGTGGGCCTGGGGCCGTGTTTGAGCCAATTTCGGGATTTGAGTCCAATTTAGTAGTTTGTCTTGTTGAATTTGTTCCTTGGCATATATTGATTGTATTGTTTAAATTTGGCTAGATTCGGGACATTTAGAGGCCGATTTGAGAGGCAAGGGAATCGCAGAGTAGGATTTTGCTCAGATTGAGATAAGTAATAGTTATAAATCTAATCCTGAGGATATGAAACCCCGAACATTGTATCTTGTGACTGTTTTGGAGGTGATTCACATGCTAGATGACGGGCGTGTGGGCGTGTGGGCCTGCACTGAGGGGATTGTGACTTGGTTCGTCCCGTAGAACTGTAAAGTTGAACAACATGTTGTTAGTTATTTGCTGTCTATATGTTATGAAAGATTGACTGTAAATCATGTTAGAAACCCTGTTTAGGCTATTTGTTAGCACTGTTAGGTGCCATAGGGGTTGCATTACATGTTGAATTGCCTGTTAAATGCTATTTGTACTCAGTCACAGTTTTTACTTGCATATCATATCTCAGTCTCTGTTATTCTATATGATACTTCATATTATTGTTGTTTGGGTTGAATTGCCTGATATCTAAGAGCCCGGGAGACTAGAGATATTGATGATTGAGTGAGGCTAAGGTCATGATTATGAGAATATTTATGGAATCGGGTTGCATGTCGCATCATATTTTACGGATTTATTATTGAGTGAAGTCGAGGTCCTGATTGATTTATTTCATAATTAGCTTGTTATAGTGCTTGGGATGAAGGAGTCCCTCCGTAGTCTACACACCCCCAGTGAGTGCAGGTACCTACTGCATGCAAGTGCCGAGTGCTGAGTGATTTTGAGGAATGAGTGACTGGGAGGAATAAGTGATTGTTAGGTTGGAGTATTTTGGAGGACTGAGAGATGATTGCCTAAGAGGCAGTATATAATTATATTATTGATACACACAGTTTCCTTAAATCCATATTTTGAAAACTGTTGAAATATATTCTTATCTGGTTTTACATGAACTTGCCTAAAACAAACTGATTTGACTTGTATTACTAAAACTTGGGAAGCAGGACTATTTTTTCTTTCTAAAATTATTGGAAATGAACAAAAACTGTGTAGCTAGTCACTATCTTTAGTTCCTTATTTATTATTGTTACTTACTGAGTTGGTGTACTCATGTTACTCCCTGTACTTTGTGTGCAGATCCAGGAGCTATTAAACGTGGAGGTTGTTGATAGTATTCGTAGGTGGTCATTGGAGATCGTGCGGTAGCTTCCGGCATTCGCAACCCTGCTTTCTTCTTCCCTATCTTTCCTTATTTTTCTGTATTTTGGATTCCAAACTATGTTAGTCTTATTGCTTTCGGATCGGTTATATTAGATGCTTATGACTAGTGACACCCCGATGTCGGGCTTTATTTCTGCACTTATGTTTTAGGGTTCACCCCGTTTTATTGCAAAGTTTTCAATCATTTTAAAAGTCTTGATTTATTTCTTGTTATTGTTGAAAGCGTTTTGGTAATGTCGGTTGGCCTAGTATCTTCGATAGGCGCTATCACGACGGGTCGTGTTTTGGGTCATGACAAGTCATGAGCAGGATTAGTAGAGTCTTGCGGATCGGTACAGAGATGTCTGTTCTTTTCTTTGAGAGGCTGCAGAACCCTTAGAAAACTTCACATTCTTGAATTCTTATCGTGCGAATCCTTTGATACTGGTAACTAAACTTTTGTTACTCTATTCTCTCAAAGATGGTGAGGATACATTCAACCGGTTAGGGCAGGCAACCACCAGTACCACCAGTTGGGGTGGGGAGAGGCCGATGTCGCGGTAGAGGCCATGGTAGGGATAGAGGTGTAGCCCGCACAGCAGCTAGGGCAACACCTGTAGATCCACCAGTTGGCCTAGTACATGATCAAGTCCTAGTTGTGGATGTACCAGCGGGACCAGATCAGGAACCAGCTGTGCCTTTTGTGATTCCAGGTCTTCGGGAGACCTTAGATCAAATTTTGACCGTGTGCACTGGTCTTGCTTAGGCGGTCTCTATTTCTACTACAACAGTCGATTCCCAAGCCGGGGAAGGCACTCAAACTCCCACCACCCACACACGCGAGCATGTTGTTCAGGTACTCCAGACACTAGGGGCACCACCAGCCAAGCCGGTTGCACCTGCTAAGGACTATGTTGTTCTAGTCATGCCTGAAGATGAGTATCATAGGTTGGAGAGGTTCTGTAGACTTCAACCTCCGACTTTCAGTGGTTTAGAGGGCGAGGATGTCTAGGGTTTCTTGGATAAATGTTAGATGATTCTCCGTACATCAGGTATTCTAGAGACCAGTGGGGTCTCTTTGGATAAATGTCTAGGTGGAGCTCAGTCAGATAGGGTTTGCCCAATAGGGGGATGCTAATCAGGTGGAGGTCAGGCCCGTTTTGATCCTCTTCCTGCCAGACCAGATGTCATTGCTTCAGACATGGTGATCACAGGTATTGTCTCAGTATGTCACCAAGATGACTCTATATTATTTGACCCTGGTTCCACCTATTCATATGTATCCTTGTATTTTGCTCATTATCTGGATGTGCCCCCTGAGTCTTTAGCTTCATCTGTTCATGTATAAACTCCGGTGGGTGACACTATTATTGTGGACCATGTGTATTGGTTGTGTGTAGTGACTATTGGGTATTGGAGACTAGAGTGGATCTTCAACTGCTTAGTATGGTTGATTTTGATATGATATTCGGTATGGATTGGCTGTCTCGCTATCATGCTATTTTAGATTGCCACGTTAACACTGTAACGTTGGTGATGCTGGGGTTGCCTCGAATTGAGTGGCGAGGTTCATTAGATTATGTCCCCAGTGAAGTGATTTCATACTTGAAGGCCCAGTGGATGGTTAAGACCCCTAATATTGATTCAGTTCCAGTGATGTGCGATTTTTCGGATGTGTTTCATGTAGACCTGCCGGGCATGCCATCAGACAGGGATATTGACTTCGGTATTGATTTTGTACCGTGCACTTAGCCTATCTCTATTCCACCATACCATATGGCACTAGCTGAGGTGAATGAGTTGAAGGAGTAGCTTTAGGATCTCCTTGAGAAGGGGTTTATTAGGCCTACTGTGTCACCTTGGGGTGCACCTATTCTATTTGTGAAGAAGAAGGATGGAACTATAAGAATGTGCATTGATTATAGGTAGTTGAACAAAGTCACAATCAAGAACAAGTATCCCTTACTGCACACTGATGATCTATTCAACCAACTTCAGGGAGCAAGGGTGTTCTACAAGATTGATCTCAGGTTAGGCTATCACCAGTTGATGATTAGGGACTCGACCATTCTTAAGACAACTTTCAGGACCTAATATAGTCATTATGTGTTCCTTGCGATGTCTTTTGGGCAGACCAATGCCACAACAGCATTCACTCATTTGATGAATAGTGCCACTACTAAAACTAAAAATTTAGTGACGGAAAAATTATGTAGCTAAACAGAAAAATGCATCGCTAATCTTATTTAGCGACGGATTAGCAACGAATTATTAAGAAATTCTGTTAGCTACGAGTGTTTTAGCAATATAGCAACGACGATGTTCGTAGCTAATTCCAATTTTTTTGTAGTGTGTGTTCGAGCCTTATCTCGACTCATTTGTTATTGTATTCATTAATGATATCTTGGTGCACTCTCATATCCAGGAGGAGCTACCCAGCATTTACAGATTGTGTTGCAGCGGTTGAGGGAAGAGAAGTTTTATGCCAAGTTCTCAAAGTGTGAGTTTTGGCTCAACTCAGTGAAATTATTAGGGCACGTGGTGTCCAATGAGGGTATTCGGGTTGATCCGAAGAAGATAGAGGCGGTCCAGAGTTGGCCCAAGTCGTCCTCAGCCATAGAGATTTGTAACTTTCTTGGTTTGGCGGGTTATTACCGTCGGTTCATGCAAGGTTTGTCTTCTATTGCATCGCCTTTGACCAAATTGACCCAAAAGGGTGCTCCTTTCAGGTGGTCGGACGAGTGTGAGGCAAGCTTCCAAAAGCTCAAGACTGCCTTGACCAAACCTCCAGTGTTAGTTCTGTCATTAGCTTCTTGTTCATATTCAGTATTTTTTGATTCTTATCTAATCGGTATTGGATGTGTTCTAATGTCGGAGGGTAGAGTGACTACTTATTCTTCACGTCAGTTGAAGCCCCATGAGAAGACCTACCAGTTCATGATTTGGAGATGGCTTCCATTATTCGCGCGTTGATAATTTGGAGACATTGTCTCTATGGTGTGTCTTGTGAGTTGTACTGATCATCGTAGCCTCCAACACTTGTTCAAACAGAAGAATCTTAATTTGAGGTAGCCGAGGTGGTTGGAGCTTCTAAAGGACTATGATATCACCATTTTGTATCATCCGGGAAAGGCCAATGTAGTGGGGGATGCCTTGAGCAGGCAGGCAGTGAGTAGGGGCAGTCTTGCATTTGTTCCTATTGGGGAGAGACCTCTTGTGGTTGATGTTAAGTCTTTGGCCAACCATGTTGTGAGGTTGGATATTTCAGAGCCCAGTTAGTGTGTGATTTCTCGATCTTCCTTGTTTGATCGTATCAAAGAATGCCAATATGTTGATCCACATTTGCTTGTCCTCAAGGACAAGGTTCTGTATGATGATGCTAGAGATGTGACTATTGGAGATGATAAGGTATTGAGGATGCATGGCCGGATATGTGCGCCCAATATAGATGGGCTTCAGATGTTTATTCTAGAGGATACCCATAGTTCGCGGTATTACATCCATCCAGGTTCCGTGAAGATGTACCAGGATTTGAGACAACACTATTGGTGGAGGAGAATGAAGAAAGATATAGTTGGGTCTATAGCTCCGTATCTCAACTATCAGTAGGTCAAATATGAGCATTAGAGGCCGGGTGGCTTGCTTCAACATATAGAGATTCCCGAGTAAAAGTGGGAGCGGATCACCATGGATTTCGTAGTAGGGCTCCCACAGACTTCAAGGAAGTTCAATGCTATTTGGGTGATTGTAGATCGACTGACCAAATCTACGAACTTCATTTCTGTGAGTACAACATATTCTTTAGACTGGTTGGCAGAGATTTATATCAAAGAGATTGTTTGCCTTCACGGTATGCTAGTTTCAATCATTTGTACAGAGGCTCATAGTTTACATCGCAGTTTTGGAGAGTTGTGTAGTGAGAGTTGGGCACTCAGGTTGAGTTGAGCACAATATATCATCCTCAAATGAATGGAAAGTCCAAGCGCACTATTCAGATATTGGAGGACATGTTATGTGCTTGTGTTATTGATTTTGGGGGTTCATAGGACCAGTTTTTGCCACTTGCGGAGTTTGCTTACAACAACAGTTATCAGTCCAGTATTCATATGGCTCTGTATAAGGTTTTATATAGGAGGCAGTGTAGATCTCTAGTGGGTTGGTTTGAGCCAGGTGAGGCTAGACTTTTGGATACAAACTTGTTTTAGGATGCTTTGGACAAGGTAAAAGTGATTCAGGAGAAGCTTCGCACAGCACAGTCAAGACAAAAGAGTTATACTGACAGAAAGGTCTGTGATGTGTCTTATATAGTTGGGGAGAAGGTTTTGCTAAAGGTCTCACCCATGAAGGGTGTTATGAGCTTTGGGAAGAAGGGCAAGCTGAGCCCTAGGTTTATTGGGTCATGAGGTGCTTCGGAGGATTAGGGAGGTGGCATATGAGCTTGCTTTGCCACCTAGTTTGTCGAGTGTGCATCTAGTATTTCATGTTTCTATGCTCCAAAAGTATATGGGCGATCCGTCTCATATTTTGGATTTCATCACTAATTAGTTAGATGGTGATTTGACTTATGATGTGCAGTCGGTGGCTATTTGGAGCGGCAGGTTCGAAAGTTGAGATCAAAGGATATATCTTCAGTGAAAGTATAGTGGAGAGGTCAGCCAGTGGAGGAGGCTACTGGGGAGGCCGAGCTGGAGATACTTAGCAGACATCCACACCTATTTGAGTCTCCAGGTATATTTCCAGACCCGTTCGTGGACGAACGTTTGTTTAAGAGGTAGAGGATGTAACGACCTCGCAAGTCATTTTGAGAGTTATAGCCTCGTTCCCCTATTTCTTGCTTATTTTTGTATTCTTCAGCTGTAATTTTGTCTTGCTAGGTTAGTTGGTTCGGGTTCGGAGTGATTTTGGACCGAGTTGACACGCTTAGTCTCCTAGAAAAAGGTCTAAGTTGGAAAAGTTGATCGGACGTTGAATTTTGTGTAAACAACCTCGGATTTGAATTTTGATAGTTTCTTTAGCTCCGGACTTCGGAGCGTGTTGGGAATGTGATCTGGAGGTCCGTGGTACAATTAGTCTTGAATTGGCAAAAGTTGGAATTTTGGCAATTTTGGTCGGTAGTGGAATTTTTATATCGTGGTCGGAATGGAATTTGGGAAGTGGGAATAGGTTCATGGTGTCATTTTTGACATGTGTGCAAAATTTGAGGTTGTTCGGACGTGGTCTAGCGGGTTTCAGCATCTTTTGTAGAATTAGGAAGTTTAGAAATTCTTAGGCTTGAATCCGAGTGTAATTTGGTATTTTAATGTCGTTTGGGGTGATTCGAAGGTTCGACTAAGTTTCTATGATGTTATGGGATACGTTGGTATGATCGGTTGAGGTTCCAAGGGCCTCAGGTTGATTTTGGGTGATTATCAGAACTTTGGAAATTGGAGGAGTTGCTGAAGTTGGAACTCAGCTATCATAACCACACCTGCGTAGTGGGAGCCGCAGGTGCAAGCCCACAGAAATGGGGAAGGAGCCACAGAAGAGGCCAAGGTTGAGTTGGGTAGAGGACGCAGGTACGATGGTATTCCCACACCTGCATAGGTCGCAGAAGCGGACCCAAGGGCGCAGGTGCGAGGCAGGACCGCAGAAGCGTGATGGATTCCGCATCTACGTAAGCGTAAATGTGGTCTTAAGGCCGCAGGAGTGAGGTCAGGATTTTTTAGTGAAATCCGCACTTGCGATGGATTTTCCACAGGTGTGGCGTCGTAGAAGCGATATATGGAGCGCATGTGCAGTATAGCTGGGCAAAAACATATAAAAATGGGACTTTGAGATTTTTATCATTTTGACAATTTGAAACTCGGACTTTGGAGCTTTTGAGGTGGTTTTTGAAGGGGATTCATGGATTTTCACTGATGTACATCCATTGAGCCTAAGTACCCTTAGCTATGGGGTTTTCTCGTTGAATTCTCATCTAATTAGCGGGGTTTTGAAGTGAAAATTGGGGGTTAGGGCTTGGGATTTTGGAGAGTAAACTTTAGGGTTTTGAGTGACCAAATGAGGTCGGATTTTGGTAAATTTTGTATGATTAGACTCGTGAGTGAATGAGCTTTCTAGTTTTGTGACTTTTGTAGAATTTCAAGATGTGGGCCCGGGTTTTGAGCCAATTTTGGGATTTGAGTCTAATTTAGTAGTTTGTCTTGTGAAATTGGTTCCTTGGCATATATTGATTGTGTTGTATTACTTCTGTCTAGATTCAGGACGTTTGGAGTATGATTCTAAAGGCAAGGGCATCGCAAAGTAGGATTTTGCTCGGATTGAGGTATGTAATAATTGTAAATTTGTTCCTGAGGGTATGAAATCCCGGACATTGTGTCTTGTGACTATTTTGGAGGTAACTCACATGCTAGGTGAAGGGAGTGTGGGAGTTCACCGTAGGGATTGTGACTTAGTCTGTCCCGTAGAACTGTAAAGTAGAACAACATGTTGTTAGCTATTTGCTCTTTCTGTGTTATGAAAGATTGACCGTAAATCATGTTAGAAACCCTATTTAGGCTATATGTTGGCACTATTAGGTCCCGTAGGGGCCGCGTTACATGTTGAATTGCCTATTAAATGTTATTTGTACTTAGTTACAATTTTTATGCGCATATCATATCTCAGTCTCTGTTATTCTATCTGATACTTCATGTTGTTGATGTTTGGGTTGATTTTCGTGATATTTGAGAGTCGAGAGATTGGAGAGATTGATGACTGAGTGAGACCGAGGGCCTGATTATGAGGATATTTATGGGATCGGGCTGCACGCCCAGCATGTTTTATAGATTTATGACTGAGTGAGGCCGAGGGTCTGATTGATTTATGCCATGATTGGCTTTTTATAGCGCTTGGGCAGAAGGATCCCCTCCAGAGTCTGCACAACCCCAGTGAGTGCAGGTACCCACTGAGTGCGAGTGCTGAGTGGCAAGGGCTGAGTGACTGGGATGATTGAGTGATTGTGAGGTTGGAGTGATTGGGAGGACTGAGAAATGATTGCCTGAGAGGCAGTATATGATTACATTATTGATCCACATGATTGGCTTTAATTACGTATTTTAGTCGCTTATTACACTCAAATTTACTGCACTTTAATTAAGTTTGTGCTTTAATCACTAGAGTCTTGCACTAATTGTGTGTTTTATGCCTTGTAGGGGTGATTCCGAGCTATGTAAATGTTATGGAATGAATTCAAGTGATTTGGAGCTTTGAAGTCTGAGTAAAAGCCCAAGGAATTAAGCCGGAATTGTATTCGGGGATCAACGAATGATAGAGCAACAAAACAAAAAATTGAGTAGGCATATTGCGCACTTTCTAGTAAAATACATATAACGTTTTGCTCAGAACTCTATTTAGGCTCCACAATATATGGATAGAAATATAACTCAATAGTCTACAACTTTCATGTTTTATGTTTTTCCAAATTCCAAACGGAACAGGGTGAAAAACGCGGTCAAAGCCGCAACCACGCACTGAAGCAGTACACTCGCAAAGTACCACCCCCGTACCGGGCCCAGACCGCGGACATCCAGGCCTGGAAACTTGTCCTTTTCCGCATAGGATAAGGTACAATTATTTGGGCCCGAACCTACTTGGTATATACATGGAAAATGGTATTTTGAGGGGAGGAGACCAATTTTTGACACAGATTCGACCTAAGGAGGCAGAGATACAATAGTAGCAAGGCGGGGAATTTTTCTACGAGTTTTTACTCCTATTTTTCATTGTCGGTTATGACTTATAGTATTGTAGTTTTACATATTATTATAAATAGCTAATTTTTTATCTAGGGTTTTGATGGAACCTTTTGTAGGATAAATTCTTGTTTTGTTTTTATATAATTGAGCCGTAGTATTTTCTCTATTTGTTCAACTATTTAATTCTTGTGGTTGATTGAAGGGCCCTCAATTAGCTGTGCCTATTTAGTACTACTACTCGAGAGAGAGTGCATATTTTGGTAGTTGTTGAACAACATCACTCCTGATGTTTGTGAGGAATCAATAACCAAGATTTTAAAGGTGGGATTAGGGATAACGAATCCTTGGGTGCGATCTAAGTGAACTGTAATTAAAGCCATCTAGCGTAACTCGGGGGAGTATGTCTAGTAAATTATCGTAATTACTCAGGAGAGAATTACAACATGCAGAGCGTTCATGATCGGTAGAGAATACATAGGCGAAATTATAGAAGACATAGTGGAAAGGATTCCGACAATTGGGGAAATCATAACTCTAGACATCCTTAATCTTTTTTCCAACCTGTAGTATCTTTAGTGTTAATTTATTATTTTAATTTGTTAGTTAACTAGTTAAACACAAGAATCTTTATATCTATAAGTTAGGAATTGTTCAAGCTTGTATTTTTAGTGATAGTGAACAACTATAGCTAAGCCTTAGTGCTATGTGGAATTTGACTCCGGACTTGCAAACCAGATTATATTTGCAATGACCTCTTTGTCCTTTTTATAAGGCATAGTTGGGCGTGATCAAATTTTGGCATTGTTGCCGGGGAAATAACGGTGTAGTTGTTGGTGTACATATTGCTAGGTTTCAAGTTTGAACTTTTATTTTATTATTTGATTTTTTTATTTTAGTTTTATTTGATTATTTGAGAAACATGACATCATGGAATTATGAGAATTTTGATGTTGGTAATTCAAATTTTAATCCTCCTTATGCATATTGTGAAGGAAACCATCTAGGGAAGAATTATCAAAATATTCCCGGGAGCGAGTTTTGTGCACAAACTCAATTTTATGTGTGGAATGTGTGTGATATGTGTGGTGGTCAAGATGGTCACTTTCACGGTTGTGCTTATATTTCTTACCTTCCCCTAACCCCTTACTTTGATGGTTCTACTTTTTCTAGTGAAGTTAATAGGATCAAAGAACCCAGGGAAGCTGACCTGAAGAAAATTGAAGATATGTTAAAGCTGACCATGGATATGTTAAAGTGCCATGTGGAACAATATGAAGTGAAATCATGGCAGATACAAAGGCAATAGGTAACTATTCACAACTTGGAGGCTCAAGTGAATAAATTAATTGAACCTTGTAAATCGCAACAAGTTAACATTGTGGATAGTAACCAATATGAGCATGAATTGGTTGCGGAAATTGCCATTATATTGGAGGATATAAAAAATACGAGGATGAGCTAGAGGAGAAGGCCATAGTAGAACACCAACAATCAATCGAACTAGATTTTGAGGATGTCGATGTCGTAGAAGAGATACTAGAGTCAACCAAGGATATTGAGGATACATATTTAGTTGGCTTTATTATCATTAGTGTTGAGAATGTAGACAGTCCCAATGTTCATGTAGTTGAGCGCATTGGTCCTCACTCCAAGCATTTTTCTACATTATGTTTGGATGATGATTTGGAAATAGAGTCGTCTGAACCACTTGAGGAGTCAAGGAATGAGGAGCAAGGTGCTTACATTCTAGAATTCTTCTTTCCAGAAAATCGGGATTACACACCTCATCCAAAGGTCAAGAAGTATAGAATACTACATTATTTTATTGGGCTAGTCAAATTCGTTCTACCACCCCAAGAGCATGATTCTATAGTACAATCAAAATTTGGGGTCCAATTCATAAGTTCAAAGTGGAGGCAAAAAGTGACTCGCGTCGTACCATGACATTAAATCATGTTCTTGTTGGGAGACAACCCAGTTTTACTGCTTTGTTTTATTTTTTTTGATATTTTTGTTTATTGTATTATTTTTGTAGTGTCGATTATTTATTTTCTAGGAGCATGGAAGCAAAGATATTGGAAGGATGCAACAACAAACCAGATGGTTGGAACAAAGTGTAAGGTACCCGCACAAATGACCAAGCCTGGGAGAAGTCTGAGTACCCCATGAACTGCTAGTGCTTCGGCCTTTGGCCTACCAGGGAGCCTCTCTTACCTTCTTTTGGTTATGTTGTGCATTGGGGACAATGCACAATTTTAAGTGCGGGGTGAGTAGATTGTCTGGGTGACTTTTCATGCTACTTTAGCTATGTTAGTTTAATTAAATAATATTTTTTTTAAAAGATTGGACTTTTCCCGATGATGGATCTATTAAACAATTTTCTTGAGGGATTTAAGTCTAAAAAAAAGATTTTCTTTTGTTAGGTAGTGTAGCAATTACTCCTTGGTTTTTCTTTAAACCATAGTTCTTTTCCAAGGGTTTTGTTTGAACCGGGTATAGTTAATTTTTTTTTGGGAGTAGGATCCATTGTGTTGTGTTTTGAATTGAAGCAATATCTCTTGACTTTGTGATGCCTTGAGAATAGTGAATACTTTGGTTGTGACGCTTAGGCTCAGTTGTTGTCTCTTGTATAAGTACCTTAAATTTTATGATCTTAACTTTGCTTAACTGCTTTGACTAGAGTGTCTTGATGAAACCAATCTTGAGTGAGTTATGTGCCATGTGTGTGTAAGGATTTGTTATATTCTGTGCATTGCATTTAATGCCTAGAACTTACTATGTGTGTTTGCAAAGTGAAATAGTAGTTTTGTTCAGTCTTGGAAGTGATATAGATGTCTCTTTGTTGAGCCAAATGTGTATATTTTACCCACCTAATTGTTATGTATCGTAGTTAACCCCTTTGAGCATGTAATCTTGTTTCTTTGGCAAGCACATTACAAGTCTTACCCATTTGTTTGAATTAATCATCTATTTGGACCTTTTAACCTCTCATGAGTACTTGAATTGTTATGAAATGGGTAAAAGTTAAAGTGTGGGGTGGTTGGTTTGGATTTTGAGTGGAACTAATGAAATCAGGAGAAAGGTGCAATGTTTTGAACAAGTAAGAGCCACTTGAATTGAAAACAAATAGTTGTATTGCTGTGCAAAAAAAAGTATTCCTTGATAAGTGGTGACTCTTGATGTAATTGTGCTTAAAGAAGTATGTGGTAATATACATTATGTGAAGGTGGAGTTTGTTTGACATAAGTATGAGGCTTGAATGTTAAAGTATATGTATTAAAGTGCTTAGGGTGATGTAGTCACTCTTATATCTAAATGTATCCTACTCCTCCCATAGCCTACATTACAAACAAATAAAGTCATAATTGATCCTAGATTGAATGAGCTCGATTAGTGGAGTAGTACACTACGGGCAAGCTTATGGTGCATCTTTTGTGGCATATGAATATCATTTCTGAGAGTGAGTGAATTCTTTCTATCTTGATTTCCTAAATGTTCTTAACTTTTATTGTGTGGAACTACTCTCTTTTGTTGTGTGAGGGCACTTGATTTATGAAGGAAAGGTAATGTCAATGACCTCTATGTTAGAGTAAGTGAGTGAGTTATGAATAATGCATGGTACTTGTGAGTCAAATCTTAAGGTGAAGATGTTACACTTTTGTGCTTAGTTTATTTTAAATAATCTTGGTGTGATGAGTTAGAAGAATTGTTTAAAAATGTCGTGTCTATAAAAAAGTGTAGTTTGATTGCTCGAGGACGAGCAATGGTTTAAGTGTGGGGTGTTGATAATTGGCTATAATTATGTATTAGTCGCTAATTACACTCAAAATTACTGCACTTTAATTGAGTTTGAGCTTTAATCGCTAGTGTCTTGCACTATTTGTGTGTTTTATGCCTTGTAGGGGTGATTTCGAGCTATGTAGATATCATGAAATGAATTCAAGTGATTTGGACCTTTGAAGCCTGCGTAAAAACCCAAGGAATTAAGCCGGGATTGTATTCGGGGATCAACGGATGATAGAGCAACAAAACCAAGAATCGAGTAGGCATATTACGCACTGTTTAGTAAAATGCACATAACTTTTATCTCAAAACTCCGTGTAAGCTCCACAATATATGATTGGAAATCTAAGTCAAAGGACTATAACTTATATGTTTTACAGTTTTTCAAATTCCCAAAGAAACTGGATGAAAAATGCGGTCATCTCCGTGACCGCGGACCTAACGCGGATTAAGGCAGTACATTGGGAAAGTACCGCGATCGTACCGCACCCGGACCGCGGCCGCGGACGTCCAGGCCTGAAAACTTGTCATTTTTCCCGTAGGATAAGGTATAATTATTTGGGCCTGACCCTACTTGGTATATATACATGGAAAAACGGTAATTTGAGGGGAGGAAATCAATTTTTGACTCAGATTCGACCTAAGCAGGCAGCGACACAATAGGAGCAAGGCGGGGAATTCTTCTACAAGTTTTTACTTCCTCTTCCTACTTTTCATTATTGGTTATGACTTTTAGTATTGTAATTTTACATACTATTATAAATAACTAATTTGTTATCTAGGGTTTTGATGGAACCTTTATGTAGGATAAATTCTTGTTATGTTATTATATAATTGAGTCATAGTATTTTCTCTATTTGTTCAACTATTTAATTCTTGTGCTTGATTGAAGGCCCTCAATTAGTTGTGCCTATTTAGTATGTATTACTCGGGAGAGAGTGCATATTTAAGTATTGTTGAACAACATCACTCCCGACGTATTGAGGAATCAATAACCTAGGGTTTAAAGGTGGGATTAGGGATAACGAAACATTCAGTGCAATCTAAGTGAGCTGTAATTAAAGCCGGCTAGCATAACTCGGGAGAGTATGTCTAGTTAATTGTCGTAATTACTCGGGAGAGAATTAAAATACGCAGAGCGCTCACGATTGGTATAGAATACTTAGGCGAAATTATAGAACACATAGCGGGAAGGATTCCGACAATTGGGGAAATCATAACTCTAGACCTCCTTAATCTTTTCTCCAACCTGTAGTATCTTTAATGTTAATATTATTTTAATTTGTTAGTTAGCTAGTTAAACAAAAGAATCTTAATGTCTATAAGTTAGGAATTGTTCAAGCTTGTATTCTTGGTGATAGTGAACAACTATAGCTAAGCCTTAGTTCTCTGTGGAATTTGACTCCGGACTTGTAAACCAGATTATATTTGCAATGACCTCTTTGTCCTTTTTATAAGGCATAGTTGGCGTGATTAACACAGTTGCCTTATATCCATGTTTTGAAAATTGTTGAAAGATATTCTTATCTTGTTTTACTTGAACTTGCCTAAAACAATCAGATTTGACTTGTATTACCGGAACTTGGGAAGCATGACTATTTTCCTTTATGAAATTATTGAAAATGAACAAAAACTGTGTAGCTTGTCCCTATCTTCAGTTCCTTATTTATTATTGTTACTTATTGAGTTGGTGTACTCATGTTACTCCCTGCACCTAGTGTGCAGATCCAATAGTTGTTGGACGCGGAGGTTGTTGATAATATTCATAGCTGGTCATTGGAGATCGCGATGTAGTTGCCGACATTCGCAGCCTGCTTATTTCTTCCCTATCTTTCCTTATTTTTCTATATTTTGGATTCCGGACTATGTTAGTCTTGTTGCTTTCGGATCGGTTATGTTAGATGCTCATGAGTAGTGACAATATAAGTAGCTCACTTCCCTCCAAATGTCTCGTAATAGTCACTCAAGTATTCATCTACACAATCATTTACAAACATCCCGCCATAAATTTCGTCGAACTTGTGCATCTGCAGAAAGGAAGCAACATGTGGATGCTCCTGGATCACAATAAAATGCCATACATTGAAAAGCTCTTACAGTTGCATCATAGGCAAATCAAACATCATAGGCAAATCAAAGTCCAAGCTACTATCAGGATCCAAAAAAATAGTGTATAATAGGAAAAAGAATTCTAGTGTTATCCTTTGCAAGCAGTTCTTGAGCTTTAAACAGATATGGAATGGCACAAGAAACAGTTATAACAGTCCATGTAACAAAATGAAGTGAAGTCACGTAGATCAAGCATCTAGAGAAAATGCAGTCACTATAGTTGTTTGCTATTATGAAGACGACTAACATGTGCAATCTAGCATAATCAAGATAAGAACCAGGATCAAAGATAATATACGGCGAAACAGACCTTGCTTTATGAACTACACCAAACAGAGCAAACAAGAGTCCAGCAGATTCGTCAATCCGAGTATGTGGTGACTGGTTGGAGTAACTTTTAGCTAATACCTAGAGCACTTGCTGTATTTTCCCATACCTAGCATGCACTCTCGATTTAGACAACAAGAATCCAGGAAGATTGCTTTCTTGTCTAGTATCACACCAATATGGAACGCACCATCGAACCACACTATATTTTTAAAAACTTCCTTTAGAGTGGGTTCACAGTTAAATTCTAAGAGTAGAAACTTCTTTCAGATTGTGTATCTCCCATATTGTCTATGTTAGGGGTGATGATTTTTGTCTTTGAAAACTCCTCATTTTATTTTAAATCTTCAGATTCAACAGAGAAAAACACACATGCATCAGTCTTAAAATATTTCCGTGTGTCAAACCAATTGTCCATACAACTACAAAATGGGATAGTCCCTATTGTTGATTCAGACACATAACAAAGTTATGAGCAATCCCTCGCGTGACAGCAATAATAGGTACCAAGCATATGACCTGATATTTTAAGGGTCAATACCACACAAGAGTGGGTGATTTGTGTGGTACCCAATTTTCGCTTAACTACTCTATAGAAGAACCTGGTTTTTCTAGGTGTTCCAAATACTACTGTTTGCAGAATAATAAATACAGAAAGTAAGGGACACAGAGATTTTTACGTGGAAAACACCTGGGTCAAAAGGTGAGAAAACCACGACCTACTACTCAGTAGGATTTTCCCAAACTTCTACTAAAATGACTAAGCCAAAACAACATTTACAAAAACTCTTTGTAAACCTAAGGATTAACTCTAATTCCGGTGTGGCACACGGCCTCAACTATTGCGACAACTTCAATTTAACTCTAACTTGAACACTATAGGTTACTAATACAATTGCTTCTATGAAAGCTGAAAGGTACAATGTAAAATCACCTACTACAATTAAACTAGAATAAAAGATAGACACATGGAACTAGTTCTTCTATCTCGTTCAAGTAGCTTCAGGAGTGCCTACTTAAATCAAACATAAATTGCTTGCAAAATCGCCTTGCTCTTTCGCTCTCAACTAAAGTTTAACTTCTTCTTATGTGTAATACCTGTAAAAGAGAACAACACTGACTTTTAATAGGTTAGTAATCAAAGTTTGACTAGGATTAAATTGCTACTCTTCTATCAAAGAAGAATTTATGATGATCTCAAACTCTAACACTATCTTCATCCTAAACTGTGTTCTTTTCATGTAATGAGTCTTTCTCTCCTTATCCAATATGCAACCTTTTCGATCAAATCAGGAGATATCGCTGCTTGATCAGTTAGACTTATTATCTTCACGTGCATATCACATTATCTTCACGTGCATCTCACATGTACAGGTCGATCATGACTGTGCTTCACAAGATGGACCTGATCCTTGTCTGAGTTCTTTTGTCAATCTTTAAAACTTCACCTGTTCTTGGGCCAATAAATTCCCCCTTTTTGATGATGACAAACTCTGTGCTTTTTACTTACCTGATCCTGTAAGAACTCAGCTTAACCATTAACATAAAAATTAGAAAATTCAATTATCATCAAGGACCAGGTTAATTAGGTTATAAATATCACTTATTTCAGAATGTGTAAAGCATAATATCTCTTCCCCCTTTTGGCATCATCAAAAAGTTGCATACAAAGTGTCAGTCCCAGATTTTAATAAGTACTCATAGCCACTGGGGAAACTGCAAGTGTAATCATGGTTTAATCATCAGTAATCAAGCAAACATATTTAAACTATCAAAGAAAGATTAACAATGAACAAGAGCAAAAAATAGTAGATATCATTGATAGAGATATGTTGCTACCACAATCCATAACTAGAAAGCAAAAAACATTCAAAACATGAGCAAAAAGATATAAAAATCCCTAATCTGGGTCACTGAAGGAACTAGACAGGTTCAGGAGACAAAAGCTAGGATTCCTAAGGCTTGGGGGAGCTAGAGGGTTGTTTTTGGGCTTAGAGAAGATTCACCATATTATGAAGAATTCCATCATTCTTCGCCTTTTCTTTGGTAAGCTCAGTTCTGAGAGCATCCCTCTCGGATTCCACCTCTGCCACACGAGCTTTGAGCCTAGCTACCTCAGTATCCTTGGTTTCACATTCCTGAACTAGAGCACTACCTTTGCTGTTGATAAGAGTCTTCTTCAATGAACCAGGTTCATTTAGGATGGCACTGACTAAGTAGTTACAACCAATTAGAGTGCTAATGCCAACATGATCCTTCCTTGAGGTCATTTCCTATTTCTACAGAGGCAGATTGAACCTATCCAGAATTGTGGTTAGAATAAAGCCATCGGGGGTAGCATGAGCCTTGGACCTATTTATCAACCTGTCCAGCAGCTTGATGATAAAAGCATGCCTATTAATTTGACTTACACTTTCCAGGCACTCCATAAGAACTAGGTTCATATAATTTGCAATGTGCCTTTTCTCCAATCTAGGCAATAGACATTTATTACCAAATTCAAACAAGAACTTGTGCTGAGGCCTTATTTCACTTTTCTGAACAGCCCTGACTTTATTCACATCCTCAGCATCACAAAACCTCCTGGTAATTTGAAGGGCAGTAGGAAGGGAGTCCCGATAAGGCCACTTTTGCCTCGTATAATCATCAAACCCTTCATAGGGTATATCAAGGATTTCTCCCAGTTTTTCTGCATCAAAGGACACTTGAACTCTTTTCACCAGGCTGCAAACCTTGCCATCCTTAACCTCTTCATTCGCCATAAACTCAATTACCTCATTCCTGCTAGCCTACCATCCATATGAAGGACCATGTCCTTCAACCCCTGAGCATCTAAGGCATCCGCCAGCCTTATCATTCCTAGCTCCACCAGATCTTTTAACAATCTACCCTTCAAGATCTTTCTTTTGCCAAACATGGCAAGTTTGTCCTGTTCACTATCAGAGTCATCATCTATTATTTTACACTCCATTCCTCATCTACAGAAATTTTCACTTGCTTTCCTTTCACAGTAGACCTTTTCCTCTTGGCTAGTGAAGGTTCAGCAGCCTCAGACATGGAGGAAGACTTCTTGGAAGAAGTCTTGGGTTTTTTGGGCCTAAGGGTCTTAACCTCCACTGGTTGAACTTCCTCCTGATGGACCTGTTCCATCTCCTCAACCTCCACAGCCTCTGAGGATTCAGTAACCTTCCCTTTTCCTTTAGCCAACTTTTTCTTTTTACTCTTAGCTAGAGCCTTTTTGAAGATCCCTCTCACTCTGCTTCACCCTGCTTCTTCTTGTTGGGGATGATGCCTTTATTTTCTTGGAGTGTTTAGGAACATTATGTCACGACCCAAACCGAAGGGCCGCGACGGGCACCCGGTGCTTTACTCAACCGATTTCCAACGTAACATATCTTTCTTATCATGTTATCATGAGTAAATGAGCCAGAAAACCCACCATGATATAACAAGAATAAAACATAAGGGAATACTCAACATATGAAGACCCAACATAATATACAAACTAATATATGTGACATACGGGCCTATAATGCCGACATGACCATTAGTAAACTCGAAACATAGGCTGACAAGGCCATACAAATATCCATACAACTGACATCTGTCTACAAGCCTCTAAGAGTACATAAAATCATAAAGGTCGGGACAGGGCCCCGCCATACCAATCAATACATATCCAAAGCATACTGACCAAATAGGCAACTCCGGAGCAAGTGGAGTGCACGAACACCTTCACTGAGCTAATAGCCTACTAGAGGACTGTCAACCTATCAATCGAGACCTGCGGGCATGAAATGCAGCATGCCCAAGAAAAAGGGACGTCAGTACGAATAAAGTACCGAGTATGTTAGGAAGGAAAGCATAAACAAGAACAATAATGTAAAGAGAGATATAGAGGAGATACAACCTGTAACATCAGAGTGCCTCTAGGGGTTACTGATATGAAATGCATAATACATATATATACATAAACTTTTTAAAATATTCGCCTATGTGGGCATCATCATCATCATATCGTACCCGGCCTCAAAGAGGACTCGGTAAAAGCGTACCCGACCATCATAAGGTTCGGTAGAATCGTACCCAGCCACGTGGAGCTCGGTAAAACCCAACCGATCAGTGGTTGCACAATAGGTGTCGTACCCGGCCGACTATAGAGCAGCTCGGTAGAGTAAAATAGATACTATATATAATGCATGCTAGACTCATGGAATCACTTTCTAAACCTTTTGGAGTGACTTAAGAAAACTATGGACATACATACCCTCAATATGAACCTTAGTAGTATTCAAGGATCATACACATTTGCTTAGAATAATTTTATAAAGAAAGAACAACATGGACAACCTTAGTTGCTAGGAGTAGATCCGTTATGAAGTAGCGTATTCATTTCACTTTAGATCATGCCAAAAGAAAGAAGAAAGTGCCTTAACATACCTTAAACTCGTTGAGTCCCTAATCCCTTCCAAGTAACTCTTCAAACAAGTCAACTCAATCTATCATAGTATAAGGAGATTCAAAATCAGTGTTGAGCAAAGGCTAAGTCTATAACTTAAGCTAGTAGCTCGTTTACGTAAATTTGGGCAGCATCTCCCTTGTAACAAGGGCCCCCTCCAATACCATATACCAACAACAATTACCAGAGCAATCCATCAATACATAATTATCAATATCAAGACACCATATAATAACAACAAGTCACAACTACATTACGACGAGCGGCAAGCTCCGATCGGAATCCGTATACCCCTTACCAATCCTTATAGACTTCTTACTTCAACATAAAAGTATCATTAACATTATAATGAAGTCATTAATCAGTGATTTCAGCCTTAAACCATATATTTATAACAACGAAAATAATCCACAACTTCAACTATCTTCAATTAGCAACTTTATTCACTGGTTCATGCCTAGCCCATCCATTTAACTTAATAAACTTCAAGATAACCTTAGGCACAAGCAAGATCACAATATACATACCTTATACAGTAACTTCAAGTCAAAATCCAAGTTATATTCAGTTTACAACAACCCTTAATAGCAATACAACACCATAGAAGTGACTTAAGCTAATCCAAGTATTATCTTGTAGTTTATCATCCTAACAACTTAACCAACATACAAGCAAGATTAAGCACAATTAGTAGGCTATTATACTCACCTTAGACAGCAGCAACAACTTGGAATTTCATCCAAATACAGCCCACAACAATCCTCAATGACAACACAACCTCAAAGAGGTGTTGTTCTTCACTAGAACTAAGTTTTGATGTTGAAATATGGTGTAATCACTTTGGAATCACTTCAAACCCTTGTTTTATATGTTTAGGAGGGTTAAGAGAAGTTTGGAGACGAATTTTAGTTGAAAAATGAGCAAAAATAGGCGTCCAAATCGTTTATAAATTGAAGTAGGTCAACCACCGCCTAAGTGGGTCCCATTGGGAGCTGCTTGCGCGGTCTCGCAAACATGCGAATATCTCTCTACGCTGATGTCGTATTGACAAACAGTTTAATGTGTTAGAAACTAGACTCGTAGACATTCAATTTGGTAGGTGGAACACCCCATTATTCTAAGTATATTTGGAGAAACTCTCAGATACATTTGACCTAAATTTTAGCAAATTTATGAATGTAACTTGTGATGACCTTTGCCAACTCTTGTTCCACAACTTGCTTGCCTTCAAAAGGTAGAAAATGAATATCATACGACTAAAATAACTCATATAATAACCTCCTTATCATGTTAATAACCCTAGTCACCCCAAAGTACATGTTATAACATTCGAAACTTGTCGACTTTCGACGAAACTTATTTTCTTCAATTGGTTTAGCTTCTAAGATTTCCAACCCTCTTGGTACTCGTTATTCGTGATCTTAAATATTTGTAACCTCAAAGGTAACATGATTAACTTACTTTATTTTCTTTCAAATAGAATCTCATTTCCGAGCTTACATCAATGACTTACGACGTACTCTCACGTATGAAAAATTGGGGTGTAACACATTAGGGGCTTTTCGTGTGGGAGTTCTTCGTTTCTTTGGATCATAGCTTGCCCTAAGCTTTTTCAGCAGGTCTGCTAGGGTTTCTTTAGTAGATTAACCAGGTTCATCTCTTTGTATGCTTAGATGAACTAGCCCTTCAGCAGCTTCACCAGAACCACTTCCCCCTTACTTCTGGCCACTCTCGTCTACCTTTTCTTGTTCAATCCCACAGATAGAAGGCACATGCAAATCAGCAGTGGGTGAATCATCAACCACTCTTTTCCTATTTCCCCTCTCTTCACCACATGCACCCTCTCTATCTTTTTCTTTTTTAGTTTTCTTTTTACCTCCACTCCTTCGTAACTCAGGTAATTCTACATCCTTACCATGCCCAACCAGAACAAACCTATTTTCTAGATTTTTAAACAAAGAGGTACTTACCTTAGAAGGGGATTCTTGATCCTTTTCAGAGTGAGAAGACCCAGGTCCTTCCCCCTCACTAGCAGATTTGTATGACTCAGAATCAGAGCTGGAGTCAGAGTCTTGGGCCTGGCTTGCCTTTAATTTCTCATTTAATTTCTTCCTGAAAGCCCCAAACCCTACTGTTTTCCGAGCAAGCATTTTCACTCTTCTCAACCTGGGTTTGGGATATATACTATGTGAAGGAGGGGTAGATGAATTAGAGGGAGTGGGTTGTGGAGGAGTTCCAGAATTTTTTTGTGGGTTGGTCATGATTGTTGGTTTCTTGAGAGAATTTGTGAGTTAGAATTTTGGAGAAGATGGCAAGTGAAAGTTAAGAGGAATTTTTGATGGTTTGGAATTATGGAGATGGCAGAAGGAATGATGTGTATTTAAAGAGAAATACATATTTAATGGTAACATCAGCTTTAGCAGTGGTCAATTAGAGGTCTAATCAACCTGAAATTTCAGGTTTGAATGATCGGTTTATCTTTCCTAGATTTTAGGCAATTTTTTCAATTTAGAGTTCTAGGCAGACGGAACTGGTTCAAAGCTAACGGATAGAATTTTCTAGGAATTGAGCAATTGTAGGACTTCTGCTCATAATTTAAATATTTATATTATAATTGTGCAAAATATAAAAAACACACCTTAGCTTTCAGATGAACTCATACAGATGAACCAGGTTCTTCATTTATAATTCTCTTGAACATGCCTCAATTAACCATAACAGAAAATTTTTTGTAAGAGATTAGTGAGTCATATTAAAACATGTCACATGAGTATACTAATTAAAGTGTCAAGCTAAGTAAAAATTAATCTAGATATTTACACAAGTTCAGAGTTCCTAGCCAAATTTTTTTTCATTTTTTTTAATTGTGCATTCTGAGCTGGATCTATTAGGTGATCTTAATCATCCCTAATTCCAACTTGTTCCTCTCAAAGTTTTCTCTACTCAGTGCTTTAGTGAATGTGTCAGCAATTTGTTTATCAGTAGCACAAAATTCTATGGAGATCAATCCTTTCTCATAGTTATCTCTTAAGAAGTGGTGTCTAACATCTATGTGCTTAGTCCTCTTATGATGAACATGGTTCTTTGTCATACTTATAGCACTAGTGTTATCACAGAATATAGGAATGCAACCAACTTCAATGCCAAAATCTACCAGTTGTTGTTTGATCCATAGCAATTGAGCACAACAAGAGGCAACATCAACATATTAAGCCTCAAGAGTGGATAAGGCCACGAGATTGTGCTTTTTAGTGGCCCATAATACAAGACATGAACCAAGAAAATGAGCCATACCTAAGGTACTTTTAATATCCACAAGGAAACCTGAATAATCAGCATCATCATACCCAACTAGATTGAAATTACTACCTTTAGGGTACCAAAAACACATATCAGTAGTGTCTTTCAAATATCTCAGTATCCTCTTGACATCAGTCAAGTGAGATTCTTTTGGATTAGCCTGAAAGCGAGCACAAAGCCCTACACTGAAAACTAGGCCAGGTCTGCTGACAGTAAGATACAAATGTGAACCAATCATACCCCTATACAACTTCTGATCAATAGATGAACCAGGTTCATCTATGTTTAATTTAGTGGCAGTTGCAATGGGGGTGTCTATTTCCTTTGATTCATCCATTTTAAACTTTTTCATCAGCTCCTTTGCATATTTCTACTGATAGATCATAGTTCCATTTGGGTTTTGTTTGATCTGTAAGCCTAAGAAAACGTTAAGCTCACCCATCATACTCATTTCAAATTCACTCCCCATTAATTTGGCAAAATCCTTACTTTGTTTATCAGTGGTGGCCCCAAAGATTATGTCATTAACATATATTTGTAACACAAGAAGATCATTACCTTTTTCCCTCAAGAATAAAGTATTTTCAATTTTACCTCTTTTGTAGCCATGTTCAAGCAGGAATTTGGACAGTTATCCATACCATGCTCTAGGATCCTGCTTGAGTCCATAGAAAGCCTTGTCTAATTTGTACATATGCTCAGGATATTCCTTACTCTCAAACCCTGAAGGTTATTTCACAAACACTTCTTATTTTAGGTAGCCATTTAGGAAGGCACTTTTGACATCCATCTGATGAAGAGTGAATTCCATGTGTGCTACAAAGGCTATGAGGAGTCTTGTTGCCTCTAGTCTTGCAACTCGAGCAAAAGTCTCATCAAAATCTATACCCTCCTCTTGGCTGTAACCTTGGACCATCAGTCTTGCCTTGTTTTTTGTAATTGTTCCATCTTCATCAAGTTTGTTTCCGAAGACCTATTTTGTGTAAATAACTGATCTGTCCTTGGGTCTTGGAACTAGATGCCAAACTTGACTTTTCTCGAACTGATTGAGGTCATCTTGCAATGCATTTAGCCAATCTGCATCCTGCAAAGCCTCAACAATATTTTTAGGTTCAATAAGAGATAGGCAAGCATCAAAAGTACACAGATTCTTTAATTGTGATCTAGTTTTGACTACAGAGGTTGGATCAGTAATTATGTTTTCAATAGTATGAGAACTTTTATACTTGTGAGGTTTCACAACCAACTAATTTCTGCTAGATATTTCTCCCTTGTTATGTCGCTGAGGAACAGGGTCATGAACAGGTTCCTTTAGGGGATTGGTTTCAGTTCCTCTTTGATTATTTCCCATGTCAGGTTGTCTTGGATGGAAGAACCTGTTCCATCACCTGTTCCTTCTTTTGGTGCCACTTTAGCTTGTGCAGAGACTTCAGTCAAATCTCTTAATAGCCCAATAGCTTGATCTTTATGTTCCTGTCTCTCAAAAAAATGTTAGTTTCATCAAATACTACATACACACTTTCTTCTACACATAAAGTTCTTTTATTGAACACTATATATGCTTTGCTATGTGAAGCTATGTGAAGAAAACTCCCTCATCACTTCTGGGATCAAACTTACCTAGGGAGTCCTTTCCATTATTGTGTAATAAAGCACTTACATCCAAATGCCCTAAGATGGGATATATTTGGTTTTCTCCCTTTAAGTAACTCATAGGAAGTCTTCCCTACAAGAGGTCTAGTCATGCATCTATTGATGATATAACATGCAGTGTGTACAACCTCTGCCCAGAAGCTGTGGGGCATTTTACTAGAAAGAAGCTTAGTCCTAGCCATATCTTCAAGAGTCCTATCCTGGATGTGCTTACCATTTTCTTGATTTTAAAGGATGATCTTACCTGCCCCTCTTCCACCGGCCTCAAAAACATTATCTTCCTTGAACTTGATGTTAGGTAGCCCTATCACCAAGTCCTTGGAGACTAATTTGTTGGGTTGATTCAGACTTGCATGATCAAATTTTTTGTGCCATAGGAGGGGATCATTATCCCGCACACTTAACCAAGTGAGCTCATTTTCTGAAAGAGTAGACAAATCTACAACATAAATATTGTTAACTCTTTTTTCCTGCAAAACAATCTTGTTAGTGGTAAGGTTAATGATAAAGCATTTGGTAGAGGTGAATGCTACAAGGTTAACTCTGTCACACAGTTGTGATACACTGATTAGGCTATATTTCAAACCATCTATCAAGTAGACATTCTCAATAGAGTGTTAATCTGTCTTACCTACCTTTCCAACCCTAATAATCTCACCTTTCTTCCCATTTCCAAAGGAGACATTACCTCTTTTTAAGTCCTCAAGTGAAACGAACCGGTTCTTGCTTCCAGTCATATATTTTGAGCAGCCACTATCCATGTACCATATTTGGCTACTTCCATTCACTTGGACCTACAAAAAGAAATCAGGGTTAGTCTTAGGAACCCAAACTAGTTTGGGTCCCTTTCTATAGGCAAAGGGGTAAATCAAATTCCTTTTAGCCCACCCAGGTAGCCTATTTTTCTGTTGAACAAAGGCTTTGTTCTTTTAAATGGCCTTTTATTTTGCATTACATTCATTTTTGTAATGACCTGTCTTGCCACAGTGTGTGCAAATTTTATTTTCAAGAAGAGTGAGGTACTTGCTTTTAGGGTCCCACTTAGGTGCTTGAGCCCCATAGCCAAGTCCTCTCTTGTTGCTACTATGATATTCTTGTAGCCAGGAAAGTGCATTAGAAGTCTTATTCCATTTGCAAGTTCTGTCTAGTTCATGCTTTACCTTCCCTAGGGCTTTTTTTAAGACTCTTATCTGCTCATCTAGGACACTGGTGTTAAGTTCAAGAACATGGTTCTTCAACTCAGCATTTTTACTGTCACTCTTATTAGCCTTAGATTCTAGATTTTTGCACTTGGCTTTTAAGATCACACACTCCCTAGACAGCTCTTCCTTCTCATTGTTAATTATCTCAGACTTATCGATGAAGTCTAGCAATAGTTCAGACAATATTTCATTAGACAAAAATTTAATCTTGTCTTTGAGATGAAGGACATTTACCTCTTGTTCATCATCTGATTCTCCGATGGCCATAAGTGCTTGTTCATCTCCAGCTTCATCTTCTGAAACCTCATCTGATGTTTCTCCCCAAGCAGCAACCATAGCCTTTTGTTGATCCTTTGTTCCTTTTGTGTTGAACATGTTCCTTCTTCCTATTCCTTCGTTCTGTGCTTTCCTTCTTCCATTCAATTTCCCACTATGGACAGTTCTTGATTATATGATCAGTCTTCCCACATTTGTAGCAACCCTCGTTGGTCTGTTTCTCAGGAGCCCTTGGTTTGTTGAAGGTTGTACCTGTTGAAGAACCCTTTCCTCTCATTAGGTACTTTTTGAAATCCCTTGTGATCTTGGCCTTTCATCATCCTCCAAATCTTCACCTTCAGCTATTCTGAGAGTCAGACTCATTTCCTTCGTAGGTGCATCCATTTTCATGGTTTGCCTTCTCAGTTCATAGGCAGTGAGGTTTCCAATCAGTTCATCCAGCTTGAGGGTAGCAATGTTCTTTGATTCCTTAATAGCAGTGATTTTGCTTTCCTAAGTCACTGGTAAGACCCTTGTCAAAATTTTCTCAACCTTGTCTTCTTCAAGGATAAATCTCCCAAGAGATTTAAGTTCATTGGTTAGTGTTGTGAACCTTGTGTACATCTCTAGGATAGTTTCTCCTTCCTTCATAGTGAAATTCACATATTGAGAATATAGCAGTGTTCCTCTTGATCTCTTTATTTGAGGAGTTCCTTTATGAGCCACTTGTAAAGTGTCTCATATCTCCTTGGCAGTGGTATAGCTTTGAATCATACTATACTCGTCTGGACCCAGTCCACACATAAGCAATTTCTTGGCCTTGGCATTCTTCTGCCATTTCTTCAAGTCTTCAGCAGTGCAGTCATCTCTTATTTTTGGCACGTCCACTCCTTCAACATACTTCTTTGTAGTCACCAGGGCACCATCAGTGACTATGTCCCAGAGTTCATAGTTTTCTCCTATGATATGATCGCTCATCCTGTTCTTCCACCAAGAATAGTACTGACCATTAAAGAGTAGAGGCCTAGCAGTAGATTGCCCTTCCCAGTTTTCAGGTGGTACACTCATCTTGATCTTTTCCTAAGGTGTTAACCTCTTCAAGGATAACCCGCTCTGATACCAATTGATGTTTTAAGCGTCAATACCACACAAGAGGGGGCTGATTTGTGTGGTACCCAATTTTCACTTAACTACTCTATAGAAGAACATGGTCCTTCAAGGTGTTCCAACTACTACTGTTTGCGGAATAATAAATACAGAAAATAAGGAACACAAAGATTTTTACGTGAAAAATACCTAGGTTAAAAGGTGAAAAAACCACGACATACTACTCAGTAGGATTTTTCCAAACTTCCACTAAAATTACTGAGCCAAAACAGCATTTACAAAAACTCTTTGTAAACCTAAGGATTAACTCTGATCTCGTTGTGGCACACAACCTCAACTGTGGCGACAACTTCAAGTTAACTCTGACTTGAACACTCTAGGTACCTAGTACAACTACTTCTATGAAAGTTGAAAGGTACAATGTAAAATCACCTACTACAATTGAACTAGAATAAAAGATAGACACGTGGAATTGGTTATTCTATCTCGTTCAAGTAGCTTCAAGAGTGCACACTTAAGTCACACATAAATTTCTTGCAAAATCGCCTTGCTCTTTTGCTCTCAACTTATGTTTAACTTCTGCTTATGTGCAACACCTGTAAAAGAGAATGACACTGACTTTTAATAGGTTAGTAATCAGAGATTGACTGGGATTCAATTGTTGCTCTTCTATTGTAGAAGAGTTCATGATGATCACAAACTCTAACAATATCTTCATCCTAAACTGTGTTCTCTTCATGTAAGGAGTCTTTCTCTCCTTATCCAATATGCAACATTTTCAATCAAATCAAGAGATATTTCTTCTTGATCAGTTAGACTTATCTCCTTCACGTGCATCTCACATGTACAGGTTTATCATGACTGTGCTTCACAAGATGGACCTGATTCATGTCTGAGTTCTTTTGTCAATCTTCAAAACTTTACCTGTTCCTAACCCCTTTAAAGGAGGGATTAGGGATAAGGAAACCTTGGGTGCAATCTAAGTGAGCTGTAACTAAAACCAGCTAGCGTAACTCGGGAGACTATGTCTAGTTAATTGTCGTAATTACTCTCGAGAGAATTACAATATGCAAGCGCTCATGATCGGTAGAAAATACTTAGGCAAAATTATAGAAGACATAGCGGGAAGGATTCCTACAATTAGGGAAGTCATAACTCTAGAACTCCTTAATCTTTTCCCCAACCTGTAGTAACTTTAGTGTTAATTTGTTAGTTAGCTAGTTAAACACAAGAATCTTAATATCTATAAGTTATGAATTGTTCAAGCTTGTATTCTTGGTGATAGTGAACAACTGTGCCTAAGCCTTAGTTCTCTGTGGGATTCGACTCCGGACTTATAAACCGTATTATATTTGCAACGACCGCTTTGTCCTTTTAATAAGGCATAGTTGGGCGTGATCAATGTAGTTGCCTTATATCCATGTTTTGAAAATTGTTGAAAGATATTCTTATCTAGTTTTACTCGAACTTGCCTTAAACAATAGAATTTGACTTGTATTACCGGAACTTGGGAAGCATGACTATTTTCCTTTTTGAAATTATTGAAAATGAACAAAAACTGTGTAGCTCGTCACTATCTTCAGTTCCTTATTTGTTATTATTACTTATTGAGTTGGTGTACTCACGTTACTCCCTGCACGTAGTGTGCAGATCCAGGAGTTGCTGGACGCGGAGGTTGTTAATATTACTCATAGCTGGTTATTGGAGATCCCAAGGTAGCTGCCGGCATTCGCAGCCCTGCTTACTTCTTCCCTTTCTTTCCTTATTTTTCAGTATTTTGGATTCCAGACGATGTTAGTCTTGTTGCTTCTGGATCGGTTATATTAGATGCTCATGAGTAGTGACACCCCAATGTCGGGCTTTATTTCCGCACTTATATTTTGGGGTTCGGCCCATTTTATGGCAAAGTTTTCAATCATTTTAAAAGTCTTGATTTATTTCTTGTTATTGTTGAAAGTGTTTTGGTAATGTCGACTGGCCTAGTATAATCGATAGGCGCCATCACAACGGGTCGTGCTTTGGGTTATGACAGTAACAAATACTTCAATTTCAAAGTATATGGATAAGAACTAAATGTCTATTACAATTACTAGTAGCCGAACCAACTCTCAAATTGCAGGCTAACAATAGAAATACTGAATATAAGATAGTTGTGGATATAGGAGAAGATACATAGATAAAAGAAGGGAGATAAAAAGCTTAGATGCAGAGCAAGGAGATGAGAGGAACAAACATATTCTTCTTCAGCAATAGACATAAACCAAAAATCACAGACCACTAACTCTTTTAATAGAATCGCTCTTACGGCCACTACTCAGCCTGGATCCCAAATTAAACAAGCCATATTGTTTGTTCTCGGCTCAATAGATCTTTTCAGTCTAATAGTTCCTTGTGTGATATTGGGTTGTGCTTGATTCATAATAATACTGTCGTCCTGAATAAGAACCTTGTTCTCAATATTCTAGTCAAGAATAATGTAACTCACAAGCTCTAAACCAATTAGCTCAATACCAAGGCACGATGTATGACTTAAGAAAAATATGTGAACTAGTGCGCTTATAAACCTTGTGTGCCATATTTTTGAAGCAGTTAGCAATAAACTAAATGAGAGTTCCCCTGCAAACATTTCCGTAGCGAACCTCCACAAAATCATGATCTCGGTTAAATGGAAACTGTTCATTGTGTTGGCAAATTGTACTTCGCGTTGGACATGACTGTGATAATAAAAATGTGGTTCTTGTGAAAGCTCCTTAGGCCACAGCAATACTTGAATAAACAATATAATGGAGATTACTATAATAATATCGTTGACACAATTAAGCTCCACAACAGCTTCATAACTTGAACCATACTCAATTACACTCCATCGTAACACAGTGCGAACAAATGATTGAGTGAAGTCAAGTTGCAGTGTATCTCCCTTATTATAATAACCCCCCTTCAAATATTTAAATATAGTGGAATCATCATGTTTTCCATCCAACAAATCTGATTTTCCCCTACATGGTACATTGTCATGCTTAGTAATTTCCACAGTATCCTTACGTCTCTGCCAAGGGCAAACCATTTGTCTAAATGGACAATTCTAGGTGAACATTCCACAAAGTAAATCAATACAGAAAAAGAAATATAGTGAAGATGCTCCCAATTGACCTTAAAATGGGCAGATTTTAAGTCAGACTCAACTTGTTCCACGTAACCCCATAGCTTCTAAAAAAATTTCTGATTAACCAGTCCACCAATACATCTCCTCATGTGGAAATTCTTCTAGAAAGCTCTTAGTTAGAATAAATGTAAATTCAAAACTTGACAATATGTTAGTGAATAGACTCTGTGATTGAACACAAGTTGGGTCAGTCAAGCTTGAGCGAATTGCAATGACAGTACCAAGTCCATGCCGAGAATACCGTATACAGCCTGTATGGTGCGCACGAATTCAAGAACCTTGTGTTGTCTCTTACTCTCAAGGTTTGAAGCAAGAACAATATAAGTAGCTCACTTCCCTCCAAATGTCTCGTAATAGTCACTCAAGTATTCATCTACACAATCATTTACAAACATCCCGCCATAAACTTCGTCGAACTTGTGCATCTGCAGAAAGGAAGCAACATGTGGATGCTCCTGCATCACAATAAAATGACATACATTGAAAAGCTCTTACAGTTGCATCATAGGAATATCAAAGTCCAAGCTACCATCAGGATCTAAAAAATAGTGTATAAAAGGGAATAAGAATTCTAGTGTTATCATTTGCAAGCAGTTCTTGAGCTTTAAACAGATATGGAATGGGACAAGAAACAGTCATAACAGTCCATTAACAAAATGAAGTGAAGTCACGTAGATCAAGCATCTAGAGAAAATGCAGTCACTATAGTTATTTGCTATTATGAAGACGACTAACATGTGCAATCTAGCATAATCAGGATAAGAACCAGGATCAAAGATAATATACGGCGAAACAGACCATGCTTTATGAACTAAACCAAACAGAGGAAACAAGAGTCCAGCAGATTCGTCAACCCGAATATGCGGTGACTGGTTGGAGTAACTTTCAGCTAATACCTGGAGCACTTGCTGTAATTTCCCATACCTAGCATGCACTCTTGATTTAGACAACAAGAATCCAGGAAGATTGCTTTCTTGTCTAGTATCACACCAATATGGAACTCACCATGGAACCACACTTTTAAAAACTTCCTTTAGAGTGGGTTCACAGTTAAATCCTAAGAGTAGAAACATCCTTCAGATGTGTATCTCCCATATTGTCCATGTTAGGGGTGATGATTTTTGTCTTTGAAAACTACTGATTTTATTTTAAATCTTCAGATTCAACAGAGAAAAACAGACATGCATCAGTCTTAAAATATTTCCGTGTGTCAAACCAATTGTCCATACAACTACAAAATGGGATAGTCCCTATTGTTGATTCAGACACATAACAAAGTTATGAGCAATCCCTCGCGTGACAGCAATAATAGGTAACAAGCATATGGCCTGACATTTTAAGGGTCAATACCACACCAGAGGGGTGATTTGTGTGGTACCCAATTTTCGCTTAACTACTCTGTAGAAGAACCTGGTTCTTCTAGGTGTTCCAACTACTACAGTTTGCGAAATAATAAATACAGAAAATAAGGAACACAGAGATTTTTATGTGGAAAACACCTGGGTCAAAAGGTGAAAAAACCATGACCTACTACTCAGTAAGACTTTCCAAAACTTCCACTAAAATGACTAAGCCAAAACAACATTTACAAAAACTCTTTGTAAACCTAAGGACTAACTCTAATTCCGTTATGGCACACAACCTCAACTATTGCGACAACTTCAAGTTAACTCTAACTTGAACACTCTAGGTACCTAATACAATTGCTTCTATGAAAGCTGAAAGGTACAATGTAAAATCACCTACTACAATTGAACTAGAATAAAAGATAGACACATGGAACTAGTTCTTCTATCTCGTTCAAGTAGCTTTAGGAGTGTACACTTAAATCAAACATAAATTGCTTGCAAAATCTCCTTGCTCTTTTGATCTCAACTTAAGTTTAACTTCTTCTTATGTGCAACACCTGTAAAAGAGATCAACAGTGACTTTTAATAGGTTAGTAATCAAAGTTTGACTGGGATTCAATTGTTACTCTTCTATTGTAGAAGAGTTCATGATGATCACAAACTCTAACACTATCTTTATCCTAAACTATGTTCTCTTCATTTAAGGAGTGTTTCTCTCTTTATCCAATATGCAACCTTTTTGATCAAATCAGTAGATATCGCTGCTTGATCAGTTAGACTTATTTTCTTCACGTGCATCTCACATGTAGAGGTCGATCATGACTGTGCTTCACAAGATGGACATGGTCCATGTCTGAGTTCTTTTGTCAATCTTTAAAACTTCACCTGTTCTTGAGCCAACAAATTCCATCTTTTTGATGGTGACAAACTCTGTGCTTTTTACTTACTTGATCCTGTAAGAACTCAGCTTAAACATTAAAACAAAGTTTAGAAAATTCACTTATCATCAAGGACAAGGTTAATTAGGTTATTAATATCACTTATTTCAGAATGTGTAAAGCACAATATCTCTTCCCCCTTTTGGCATCATCGAAAAGTTGCATATAAAGTGTCAGTCCCAGATTTTAATAAGTACTCATGGCCATTGGGGCAACTGCAAGTGTAATCATCAGTAATCAAGCAAACATATTTAAACTATCAAAGAAAGATTAACAATGAACAAGAGCAAAAAATAGTAGATATCATTGATAGAGATATGTGGCTACCACAATCCACAACCAGAAAACAAAAAATATTTAAATCATGATCAAAAAGATATAAAAATCCCTAATATGGGTCACTGAAGGAACTAGACAGGTTCAGGAGACAAATGCTAGGATTCGTAAGGCTTGGGGGAGCTAGAGGGTTGGTTTTGGGCTTGGAGAAGATTCAGCATATTATGAAGAATTCCCTCATTCTTCGCCTTTTCTTTGGTAAGTTCAGTTTTGAGATCATCCCTCTCAGAGTCCACCTCTGCCACACGAGCCTTGAGCCTAGCTACCTCAACATCCTTAGCTTCACATTCCTGAACTAGAGCCCTGACTTTGCTGTTGATAAGAGTCTTCTTCAATGAACTAGGTTCATTTGGGATGGCACTGACTAAGTAGTTACAAGAAATTAGAGTGTTAATGCCAACATGATCCTTCCTTGAGGCAATTTCCCATTTCTTCAGAGGCACATTGAACCTATCCAGAATTGTGGTCAGAATAAAACCATAGGGGGTAGCATGAGCCTTGGAGCCATTTATGAACCTATCCAGCAGCTTGATGATGAAGGCAGGCCAATTAATTTGCCTTACACTTTCTAGGCACTCCATAAGAACTAGGTTCATATAATTTGCACTGTGCCTTCTCTCCTGTTTGGGCAATAGGTATTTATTACCAAATTCAAACAAGAACTTGTGCTGAGGCCTCATTTCACTTTTCTGAACAGCCCTGACTTTATTCACATCCTCAGCATCACAAAACCTACTGGTAATTTGAAGGGCAGTAGGAAGGGAGTCCAGAAAAGGCCACTTTTGCCTCGTATAATCATCAAACCTTTCATAGGGTATATCAAGGATTTCTCCCAGTTTTTCTGCATCAAAGGACACTTGAACTCCTTTCACAAGGCTGCAAACCTTGCCATCCTTAACCTCTTCATTTGCCATAAACTCAATTATCTCATTCCTGCTAGCCTACCATCCATATGAAGGACCATGTCTTTCGACCCCTGATCATCTAAGGCATCCACCAGCCTTATCATTCCTAGCTCCACTAAGTCTTTCAACAATCTACCCTTCAAGATCTTTCTTTTGCCAAACATGGCAAGCTTGTCCTGTTCACCATCAGAGTCATCATCTATTCTTCTCCACTCCATTCCTCATCTACAGAAATTTTCACTTGTTTTCCTTTCACATCAAACCTTGTCCTCTTGGCTAGTGAAGGTTCAGCAGCCTCAGACACAGAGGAAGACTTCTTGGAAGAAGTCTTGGGTTTTTTGGGCTTGGAGGTCTGAACCTCCACTGGTTGTACTTTATTCATGATGTACCTGGTCCATCTCCTCAACCTCCACAACCTCTGAGGATTCTGTAACCTTCCATTTTCCTTTAGCCAGCTTTTTCTTTTTACCCTCAGCTAGAGCCTTTTGAAGATCCCTCTCACTCTGCTTTACCCTACTTCTTGTTGTTGGGGATGATGCCTTTCTTTTCTTGGATTGTTTAGGAACTAGGGGCTTTTCGTGTGGGAGTTCTTCGTTTCTTTGGATCATAGCTTTCCCCAACCTTTTTCAGCAGGTCTGCTAAGGTTTCTTCAGTAGATGAACCAGGTTCATCTCTTTTTGTGCTTAGATGAACTTGCCCTTCAGCAGCTTCACCAGAACCAATTCCCCCTTACTTCTGGCCACTCTCGTCTATCTTTTCTTGTTCAATCCCACAGATAAAAGTTACATGCAAATCAGCAATGGGTGAATGATCAACCACTCTTTTCCTCTTTCCCCTCTCTTCACCACATGCACCCTTTCTCTCTTTTTCTTTTTTAGTTTTCCTTTTACCTCCACTCCTTCGTAACTCAGGTAATTCTACATCCTTAACAAGCCCAACAAGAACAAACCTAGTTTCTAGATTTTCAGACAAAAAGGAACTTACCTTAGAAGGGGATTCTTGATCCTTTTCAGAGTCAGAAGACCTAGGTCCTTCCCCCTCACTAGCATATTTGTATGACTCAGAATTAGAGCTGGAGTCAGAGTCTTGGGCCTGGCTTGCCTTTAATTTCTCATTTAATTTCTTCCTGAAAGCCCCAGACCCTACTGTTTTCCGAGCAAGCATTTTCACCCTTCTCAGCCTGGGTTTGGGAGATGTACTATGTGGAGGAGGGGTAGATAAATCAGAGGGAGTGAGTTGTGGAGGAGTTCCAGGATTTTCTAGTAGGTTGGTCATGATCGTTGGTTTCTTGAGAGAATTTGTGAGTTTGAATTTTGGAGAAGATGGCAAGTGAAAGTGAAGAGGAATTTTTGATGGTTTGGAGTTATTGAGATGGAAGAAGGAATGATGTGTATTTAAAGAGAAATACATATTTATTGGGTAAAGTCAGCTTTCGCAGTGGTCAATTAGAGGTCTAGTCAACCTGAAATTTCAGGTTTGTATGATCGGTTTATCTTTCCTAGATTTTAGGCAATTTTTTTCAGTTTAGAGTTCTAGGTAGACGGAACTAGTTCAAAGCTAATGGATAGAATTTTCTAGGAATTGAACAATTATAGGACTTATACTCATAATTTAAATATTTATATTCTAATTGTGCAGAATATAGAAAACATACCTTAGCTTTCAGATGAACTCATACTGATGAACCAGGTTGTTCACTTAGAATTCTCTTGAACTTGCCTCAATTTACCATAACAGAAATTTTTTTGTAAGAGATTAGCGAGTCATATTAAAATATGTTACAAGAGTATACTAATTAAAGTATGAAGCTAAGTAAGAATTAATCTATATATTTACACAAGTTCAGAGTTCCTAGCGAAATTTTTTTTTTCATTTTTTTTTTCATTTTTTTTTCATTGTGCATTCTGAGCTTGACCTATTAGGTGATCTTAATTATCCCTAATTCCAACCTGTTCCTCTCAAAGTTTTCTCTACTCAGTGCTCTAGTGAACATGTAAGCAATTTATTTATCAGTAGCACAGAATTATATGGAGATCAATCCTTTCTCATAGTTATCTCTTAATAAGTGGTGTCTAACATCTATGTGCTTAGTCCTCTTATGATGAACATGGTCCTTTGTCATACTTATAGCACTAGTATTATAACAGAATATAGGAACGCAACCAACTTCAATGCCAAAATCTACCAGCTGCTGTTTGATCCATAGCAGTTGAGCACAACAAGAGGCAACATCAACATATTCAGCCGCAGCGGTGGATAAGGCCACTGGATTGTGCTTTTTAGTGGCCCATGATATAAGACATGAACCAAGAAAATGAGCCATACCTGATCAGCATCATCATACCCAACTAGATTGAAATTACTACCTTTAGGGTACCAAAAACACATATCAGTAGTGCCTTTCAAATATCTCAGTATCCTCTTGACAGTAGTCAAGTGAGACTCTTTTGGATTAGCCTGAAAGCGAGCACAAAGCCCTACACTGAAAACTATGTCAGGTCTGCTGGCAGTAAGATACAAAAGTGAACCAATCATACCCCTATACAACTTCTGATCAACAGGTTCATCTATGTCTAATTTAGTGGCAGTTGCAATGGGGGTGTATATTTCCTTTGATTTATCCATTTTAAACTTTTTCACCAGCTCATTTGCATATTTCTACTGATAGATCATGGTTCCATTTGGGCTTTGTTTGATCTGTAAGCCTAAGAAAAAGTTAAGCTCACCCATCATACTCATTTCAAACTCATCCCTATTAATTTGGCAAAATCCTTACTTAGTTTATCAGTGGTGGCCCCAAAGAATATGTCATCAACATATATTTGTAACACAAGAAGATCATTACCTTTTTTCCTCAAGAATAGAGTATTGTCAATTTTACCTCTTTTGTAGCCATGTTCAAGCAGGAATTTGGACAGTTGTCCATACCATGCTCTAGGATCCTGCTTGAGTCCATATAGAGCCTTGTCTAATTTGTAAATATGCTCAGGACATTCCTTACTCTCAAACCCTGAAGGTTGATTCATAAACACTCTTCTTTTTGGTAGCCATTCAGGAAGGCACTTTTGACATCAATCTGATGAAGAGTGAATTCCATGTGTGCTGCAAAGGTTATCAGGAGTCTTATTGCCTCTAGTCTTGCAACTGGAGCAAAAGTCTCAGCAAAATCTATACACTCCTCTTGGATGTAACCTGGGACCCCAGTCTTACCTTGTTTGTTGTAACTGTTCCATCTTCATCAAGTTTGATTCTGAAGACCTATTTTGTGTCAATAACTGATTTATCCTTGGGTCTTAGAACTAGATGCCAAACATGACTTCTCTCGAACTGATTGAGATCATCTTGCATTGCATTTACCTAATCTGCATCCTGCAAAGCCTCAACAACATTTTTAGGCTCAATAAGATATAGGAAAGCATCAAAAGTACACAGATTCTTTAATTGTGATCTAGTTTTGACTCCATAGGTTGGATCCGTAATTATGTTCTCAATTGGATGAGAACTTTTATACTTGTGAGGTTTCACAACCAACTAATTTCTGCTAGATGTTTCTCCCATGTTCTGTTGCTGAGGAACAGGGTCATGAACAGGTTCCTTTAGGGGATTGGTTTTAGTTCCTCTTTGATCAGTTCCCATGTCAGGTTGTCTTGGATGGAAGAACATGTTCCTTCATCTATTCCTTCTTTTGGTGCCATTTTAGTTTGTGCTAAGACTTCAGTCAAATCTCTTACCATTCCAATAGCTTCATCTTCATGTTTCTGTCTCTCAAAAAGAATGTTAATTTCATAAAACACTACATACACACTTTCTTCTACACATAAAGTTGTTTTATTGAATACTTTATATGCTTTTCTATGCGAAGAATATCCCAAAAATACTCCCTCATCACTTCTGGGATCAAACATACCTAGGGAGTCCTTTCCATTATTGTGCATAAAGCAGTTACATCCAAATGCCCTAAGATGGGATATATTTGGTTTTCTCCCTTTAAGTAACTACATGACTAGACTTCTTGTAGAGAAGACTAGTCATGTATCTATTGATGATATAACATGCAGTGTGTACAGCCTCTGCCCAAAAGCTGTGGGACAGTTTACTAGAAAGAAGCATAGTCCTAGCCATATCTTCAAGAGTCCTATTCTTTCTTTCAACTACTCCATTTTGTTGAGGAGTCCTAGGGGCAGAGAAGTTATGATCTATAACATGCTCATCACAAAATTCAGCAAACTTAGCATTTTTAAATTCAATTCCATGATCAGACCTAATGGATGCAAGTTGATTACCTAGTTGTTTCTGAGTCTTTCTAACAAACGCAGTAAACATGTCAAATGCTTCATATTTAGTTGTTAAGAATAGTAATAGGTAAATCTAGAATAATCATCAACAAGTACCATCACATATTTCTTACCACCTCTGCTCAATGTTCTCATTGGACCACAGAGATCCATATGAACCAGTTCCAACGTCCTGGATGTGCTTACCATTTTCTTTCTTTTAAAGGATGATCTTACCTGCCCCTCTTGCACAGGCCTCAAAAACTTTGTCTTCCTTGAACTTGATGTTAGGTAGCCCTATCATCAAGTCCTTGGAGACTAATTTGTTGAGTTGATTCAGACTTGCATGACCAAATCTTTTGTGCCACAGGAAAGGATCGTTATCCAACACACTTAAGCAAGTGAGTTCATTTTCTGAAAGAGTAGACAAATCTACAATGTAAATATTGTTAACTCTTTTTCCCTGCAAAACAATCTTGTCAGTGGTAAGGTTAATCATAAAGCATTAGGTAGAGGTGAATGCTACAGGGTTACCTCCGTCACACAGTTGTGATACACTAATTAGGCTATATTTCAAACCATCTATCAAGTAGACATTCTCAATAGAGTGTGAGTCTGTCTTACCTACCTTTCCAACCCTAATAATCTCACCTTTCTTCCCATTTCGAAAGGAGACACTACCTCCTTTTAAGTCCTAAAGTAAAAGGAACTGGTTCTTGCTTCCAGTCATATATTTTGAGCAGCCACTATCCATGTACCATATTTGGCTACTTCCCTTCACTTGGACCTACAAAAAGAAATCAGGGGTTAGTCTTAGGAACTCAAACAAGTTTGGGTCCCTTTCTATTGGCAAAGGGGTAAATCAAATTCCTTTTAGCCCACCCAAGCAGCCTATTTTTCTGTTGAACAAAGGCTTTGTTCTTTTGACTGGCCTTTTCTTTTGCATTACATTCATTTTTGTAATGACCTGTTTTGCCATAGTGTGTACAAAATTTGTTTTCAAGAAGAGTGAGGTACTTACTTTTAGGGTCCCACTTAGGTGCTTGAGCCTCATAGCCAAGTCCTCTCTTGTTGCTACTATGATGTTCTTGTAGCCAGGAAAGTGCATCATAAGCCTTATTCCATTAGCAAGTTCTATCTAGTTCATGTTTTACCTTCCCTAGGTCTTCTTTTAAGACTCTTATCTGCTCATCTTTCCTGTACAACTCATCCTTCATTTTTCCTAAGTTTTCTTCTAAGGTGATATGTGTGTGATCAGCTTTCTTCTTACCTATTCCTAATTATAGTTTTAAATTTTTAGACCTAAGTTCTATGACACTGGTGTTAAGTTCAAGAACCTAGTTCTTCAACTTAGTGTGAGCACGTGATTTTTGTTTTGCGCGACAGTCGCTCCAAAAGAATAAAATTGGTCCTGCTGTACAATTTTGGATTTCCGTGCGGCACTTTGTTGATTTATTTGTGACTTTGGCCCGTTTTATTTATTTACTTTATTAAAACAAAATTCAAAAAATGTGTACGTGTCATGCATAATCTGAACCGTAATATGGTTTAAATAGAAAAGCATAAACAAGCATCTTCGTCCGTGATTTTATGATTGTTTGATTTTACCTGTTTTGAAATATTTTTAGTGTATGTGCAAATAATTGTAGTGAGTGTGTATTTAATTTTTATTCTTGATTTTTTCTTAGTTTTTGTTTTTAAAATAAATAAGGAAAAGAGATGAAAATAATAAAATAATAATAATAATAATAATAATAATAAAAGAAAGAAAAGAAAAGACCCCTTCCGGACTTGGGCCAATTTGTTAAATTGGCCTAACAAACTCAGCCCAAAACCTAGGCCTGCCCGGTCCAGACCACCTGATGTCCAGAGAATCCAAACGACGTCGTATTGATACAGGTTGATCTGGGCCGTTGATCTCAGATTGATCAACGGCCAAGAACAATCCCCTGTAACCCACCAACAAACCCGACCCGTCTCACCCGGACCAACCCCAAACCTTTATCCTTGAAACGACGTCGTCCCTGGTTAGCCAAAGGATCCTGGCCCTTCATCTCATCTCATCCAACGGCCAGGATCCGTTTGCTCACTAACTATATAAACTTCTAACACTACCCTGCCCCCCCTATCCAAACCCCAGCCTTCGTCGTCCTCACCACAACCCCCAAACCCTAGAGCCGCCCTAGTATCCCCCACCATGAAAACCGGCGGCATGAAAGCCGGTGACTTTCCCCTTAACACCATAGAACCCCCTTGATGTCCTGAACCCAAATCCATCAACCACACACCTCGAATCCTATCCCACCTTCTCGAATCTTCATTTGAAGATTCGAGTCGGAACCCAATCTACACCGATCTGTCCTAAATTCACACCAGACACCCCCCAGACCCCCCTCATGACCAAACCATACTTGGTTTGGTCCGAATCTTATCAGGGAAGCATGAATCCCAGATCTGAGTTTTGGAACTTGGTGGTTCTTCGTCATTGGTCCATATCCGTTCAAACCGAAGAGGTTAAGGTCTAATGGACTTTAATCAAAGTGTTTCTCATCTGAGAAACACTTCGATTAAAGTCCGTTCAGCCTTAAGAAAGTCTGACCGAGTCCGAATTAAGGTTTTGATCTTTTGCGGTTTAAGGTAAGTTTCTTTCTTTTCCTAGTTTGTTTTGTTTCGTTTGATTGTTGTAAGGGTCTGTTCATGTTCTGTTTGTGTCCTTGACTTCTATCGACTGTGCTTCAACCACTTTGCCTGAACCTCTGTTGTTTGCCTAAATCCCCCCTCCTATTCTGATAAGGCATGATGTATTTGTTGTGCAATAGATTTGAATTTCAAGTTTGTACTGATTAGCTGATCCCTCGAAGTACAGTTCTGTTTAATCAGTATAAGTCGAGTCATGTGTCCTATACTTTTGAATGTCTGATTTTTTGCTATGTTTGTGTATGTTAATGCTAATATAGTCGAGTCGACATGTGTCGTCAATTAGTTTCAACTGTCCGAACAATAACAAATCGACTTACTTCTGCTAAGCATTTGTTGAATCAATTAAGAACCAGTTTTGTTTGCTTATAGCTGTTGATTTGGATCAGTAATGTAAAAAGGATGTTTGATTTAAATGCTGAATTGGAGGGCATGTGCACTCGTGCACAGCATGTGCATTGGTGCACCTCATGTGCTTTGTGCACAACCTGTGGCCTGCATAAAGGTCTTTGTTGAGTTTTAAATAATTTGACAGCATATGCTGTCAGATAGATTCCATTGCCCATACTTTGCTTTAGTTTAAAAGTATTAAAAGTCAAGTCTGCCAGGGAATGTTGATGGGGGTTAATACTTAAATAACTAATTGGAATCTGAAAATGAAAAAAGGGCACATGGGAGGGGTACTGTGATATTCTAAACAGGCTGTTAAAAGGAGTAATGTGAAGGCTTATAAAAGGGGGCACAGAGAGAGATACAGGAAGAGGAGATAGACATATACAGAATTAGAGGGGAGAAAGAAAATACAGAGACTGTGAGGAATTTTTGAAAGAGAGAGCTGAAATACATACAAATAGATACACACAGAGCATATAGGAGAATTGGAAAGAGGGAGGGGAATACACATTGAGAGATAGATATACACAAACAAACAGAAAAGCTGGGAAAGAACTCTGTTTTATAACACAGACAAACAAAAACTAGAAGTTGCATTCTTAGTTGCTGTTTTGATTTCACTGGTCTTGATATGTTGTCCAACACTGATTCCTTCTAAATCCAACTGAGTCTGTTGGTCGTTTGTTGGTCTATTCTGAGATTTGGTCTAGCTGGAATCTAGATTCTACCCCAATTGTTTCATCTGTTGCTGCTGCTGTTACTCTGATTCCTGTTGCTGCTGATCTTCCCTGTTATTCTCCTTTTCTTCTGTGCATTTCAGCCTTCCAGGTACACATTTCGAGTCCCGTATTGATGTAACTAAAACAGTTCGAAAGCATGAAATGAAAAGGTTTGAAGAAGTTCAAGTATTTGTTGTGATATTTATGGTACATTAACGGGTTTGTAAAAAATTTGATTAGTTTATAATTCAATAGTTTGAAAGCATGTATTGGCACTCGACTGGGTTTAGCCCTTTGTATTTTAGTTTGATAGTTGTTTGTTAATACGGGGTATGTATACTCCAATCTTATACAATGTTGTTTCTGTTTCATTTAATCTTTTTTTTTTGGTTCCGTTAGGCAATACATAGGGTCACGCTCAAAGTCCCATTAGTAACAATGTCCAGTAACTAAATCCTTTAATCTAGTCTAAATAAGTTTGGTTAAGTTCAGCTCAAGAAATGTTCGGATTAAGTGTTATATTTCGTTAGCTCGTATGCGATTCCTTGTCAAAATAAAAGCATTGTTCCATTAAAGTATAATGTTTCATTAACATTAAAGATAATTAATCATAAGAATCCGGATCAGGCCAAAGCATATAATTGAATTAGCACATACCTTCTCTTCTAGATTTAGAGACAAACGCACTAGAAATATAGTCACTGTAGGATACTCTTCTAAAATAATGAGACGAGTCTCGCCAAATAAAAATGCAAATTGCGGGGCCCTCAACAACTAATCATAATATTTAGAATTCAGGCTAGGCCGTTTAGTGAATCGCATGGCCTTCTCAAAAAATAATAACGCGTTAGACTCTTTAGGCGCGGCTTAATTAAATCATATTCTTAAATTCGGGTGCACATTGATGTGACCCAAATCCAAATCTCAACGAAGTCAAAATGTGTTGACGATCACGGGCGCATTGATTGTGACGTGGTTCGAGATGCAATTTTCACGACGTTGTAATTCTATAAAAAAAATGATAATAATAAAAGCGGTTTAAATCTTAATAAAAGCACATAAGCCACAACATGTATTTAAATCAGATATTCAGCCATTATAGCAATTTAAGCGACCGTGCTAGAACCACGGGATTCGAGGGTGCCTAACACCTTCCCTCGGGTCAACAGAATTCCTTACTTAGAATTTCTGGTTCGCAGACTTCATTCGGAAAAGTCGAAAATTTCCTCGATTTGGGATTCAAGATAAACCGGTGACTTGGGACACCAAAAGCCAAACCTTTCCCAAGTGGCGACTCTGAATTAAATAAATAATCTCATTTCGAATATTGTCACTTAAATTGGAAAAACTCCACCCGCGCATCTAACCCTTCGGGGCGGGGCGCATGAAAGGAGGTGTGACAGCTCTGGCGACTCTGCTGGGGACTAGACCCAGAACCACTGGTTCAGCGTTAGAATTCGAGCTTAGATAAATCGTTATATTTGGTTTTATCTGATTTTTACATGTTTGAGCCTAATGTGCTAAATGCTGCTTTTTACCATTTTGATATTATTTGGACTGTACATATAAACTGTGCCGAAACCTTTCTCTTCTTACCTCCGGGGAGAAGCTCGCTGGACGAGACTCCCTATTCTGTTAGTGTCAATACCTGAAATAAGAAAGAGGTTGGACAAGTTACAAAGCAGGACGATCTCGCGGGTCCCCTGTACGTAGCCCCCTCCTCGGCTCGAGTTGTCCGCTCGGGTACACAGTCTAGAACGTATACCCAGGTTATAAGCCCAGTATAACAAAACCGCTACTGGAAATTAAACCCAAAACAGCTGGTTCAGGGTTCAAGAATTCGAGTTTAGAATAATTGTTATATTTGGCTTTATTATCTGATTGTTATTACATGTTTTGGCATAATGTGCTAAATGTTGCCTTTTACTACTTTGATATTATCTGAACTGTATATAAACTGTGTCGAACCCTTCTCTCTTTACCTCCGGGGAGAAGCTCGCTGGTCGAGGCTCCCTATTCTGTTAGTGTCGATACTTGAAATAAGAAAGAGGACGGATAAGTTACGAAGCCGGACGGCCTTTTGGTTCCCGGTAAGTTGCCCCTCCTCGACTCGAGTTGTCCGCTCGGGCACACAGTGTAGAACATCTACCCAGGTTATAAACCTAGTATAACGAAACCTCATGCCGGATCCCTAGTAGGAACGCTTATTTGCATCGTGTTGCATTTGACTTAGGGGACTCAACACAGGGGTTGGGTCCGTCTAGGACTAGCAACCTGAAATGAAAGAGACCACCCTGTTGCATCCTATTTGTTTCTGTGCATTTATTTGTCTCGGACATGCATGCTGCTTTTGGAGTATTTGAAAAAAAAAAAATAATAGTGTATAGGACTAATTTTCTACTTTGAAAAATAGCAATTACTGTCGAAACTCTGCCAAAATTTTGCGATAATAAAAGGGAAAATGTTTTTTTCTTCAATAATTTGCTTTACTAAGAAAAAAAAAAGAAAAAAAAAACAAAAAGATAGAAAAAAAATAGTCTTTTTGGAAAGTTGTTTGTTGAAAGGAAAGAATTTTGTTCTAAAATAATTCGGTTAATTTGACCGAACTACGCGGGTCTGATTCTCACCGGATGTGAGATACGTAGGCAAACCCCATCGGTTCCGGCCCCAATTTTTAAAATCCAAAAAAAAAATATTTTTCCTTAGAAAAAAAAAAAGAAATAAAAAATATAGAAGTCTTCTTTAAAATCAAATAAAAAAAAATAAAAAAAAAATAGTCTTCTTCTTTCTGAAGTCTTTCATATGAAAAATGAAATAAGCAGCAACAAAATCAAAAAAAAATAATACTCTTTGCTTTCTAGTCTCTTTTTGTAAAATGTCAAAAAAAAAAACAATATTTGAAAAATTAAATTTCAAAATATTAGGATTTTCCTTTAGAAGTGCTTTTGTAAATAAATAAAACTCAGAATTCCACATCATTTTCTTAAAAGTCCCTCTTTCAAAATTTAAGAGGCAACATCATATACATTCTTTCTTCCGTAGAAAAGGTAAAACAAAACAAAAAAAAACCAACCAAACATATTTTCTTTTCTTAATAAATTTCCAGAATTCAAGTCAAAAGCAAATAAATTTTAGAAGTCTTTCTTTAAAAAATAAAACAAAAATCAAAATAAACAAAATTTTCTTTCTTCTTTTAAAGTATTTCTTTCAAACAATTCCAAAAAAAAAAATAAAAAAACAAAAAACAAAAAAAAAATTGAATAAGTGAATAAACAAAGAATAGTCAAATCTTTGAGCCCTATGCTAAATGAGCACTTGCTTCTTTATTTTTGTTAGTTTCGAACTACGTAATGATCTGATTCACGTAGGCATCGTGATACATAGGCAATCCTCATCGGATCCGGTCGCATTTCTTTTACTGCAAAATAAAAAAAAATAATATAAAAAAATTAAAAAGGGGGAAGAACTAATAAGAGGAAAAATGCCGGCATGACGCATGCTCTCGTAGCAAACATATAGTAATCCACTTAACTGTATAGGTGCATCATGCTCAACGTGAGATTAACTATCTGTTATTTGCTGCAAATTAACCGTGCGCTTGTCGATGAGTATATCCAGGGTTTTTTGAAAGACGGTTGGTTTGGTGAAAGTCTGGCCTCGCACCCATACTTCACAAGGTCAAGGGGAAGTGTTCAGCTGCCTAGGGCCAGAAGCGGTACTCACACTTACTTCACCAGGTCAAAAGGAAGTGTGGGAATGTCTTCAGAAATTCCATTGCAAACAATCCCTGTTTCTGAGGAGAGTTCGATCTCAGCCGTCCTCACGCCTGAATCCGCAACTGCGGAGGAAAATAGAATCCTACGGCTCCGCATGCTGGAAATGCTGGACGACTGGAATAGTGGGAAAGAGCCGCCAAGTGTCATCCCCGGATTCCCTGAATTATTCTCCAGGTCAAGTGGGACTTCAAATGTTCCCATAAATTATCCTGCTACCCCATTCGGGTACCCAGCCACCTCAGCCTTCTCTGCTGGATCGCCTTCTGACCCTCATCCCCGAATGTCAGCCACCGATGCAAGCATGAACATCTTTACTGCATCGCCTTGCCCGATTACGGCACAGCCTGCCACGTACAAGCCAAGCTTTGACTCATCCTCTTTTACATTCCAAGCACCATCGTTCTCAATGGAACCAACTAGATTCGCTACCAGCACTAATCCTCTACCGCCTCAGTGTGAGCTTGCACCCGGGCAGGATCAGAGCCCCAGAATTGCATAACTAAATGAGATTGCCAAAAGAATGAGAAGCCTTGAACAAAGTTTGAAGAATATGCAATGACTGAGCGGACAAAAGAGCGTCTCTTACGCCGACTTGTGCATGTTCCCTCATGTGCACCTGCCAACGTGTTTCAAGACCCCAAAGTTCGAGAAATACGATGGGCACGGTGACCCCATTGCACATCTTAAGAAATACTGCAACCAATTGCGGGGAGCCGGCGGAAAAGAAGAACTGCTAATGGCATATTTTGGAGAAAGTTTGGTGGGAGTCGCTTCGGAATGGTATATGGACCAGGACATATCTCGCTGGCATATATGGGATGATCTTGCCAGAGACTTCGTAGGGCAGTTTCAATATAATATTGACATCGCACCAGACAGAAATGCTTTGTCAAACTTAAAGAAGAAACCCTCGGAAAGTTTCAGAGAATACGCCATCAAATGGCGTGAGCAAGCGTCAAGGGTAAAACCTTCCATGGACGAGATAGAGATGGTCACTACTTTTCTCCAGGCTCAAGAGTCCGACTATTTCCAAAACATGATGTCAGCCATGGGAAAGCCTTTCGCAGAAGCGATTAAGATTGGAGAGATGGTGGAGAACGGTTTGAAAACAGGAAGAATTTTGAGTCAGGCAACCTCCCAGGCCGTCCAAAGCGGGTCTGGAGGAATGGCAAGAGGGAAGAAAAAAGAGGAAACATCCATGGCGGTATCAGAGATGGGAGAATATCATAATTCCGGGCTTTGTTCTTCGGAAAGAACCTCGCAACATTATTTCCCCCACCAAAATGCGACCTACGCTCCTCAACCCTACATGGTCATGAGCACCCAGCCTTATATCCAGCGGTCACAACCAGTCAATCGGAGGCAGGCCCCACATCCTAGGAATCAGCCTCCTCACCGAAACCACTACAATCCTCGACCTCCTCCAAATAATTTCCGTCCTCGGGAACCACCCAGGAGACCCAACTACACACCAATCGGTGAACCCTATTCCACTCTATTCCCTAAGCTTGTCCAAATGAATTTGTTGCAGCCCATACCACCGAACGGGCAGAACCCGGGATCACCATCATATCAGCGGGGTGTCAAATGTGCATACCATTCAGGGGTAGAAGGGCACGACACCAACGACTGTTGGACATTGAAACAAGCTGTGGAGAATCTATTAGACCAAGGGAAGATTGTGTTGAGAGACGAGGATATCCCAAATGTGACCAATAATCCGCTGCCCGCCCACAACAACGGGCCGATAGTTGGGATGATTTGTGAAGACGAGGAAGATGATCCGGCACTTAAAACCATAATTGCTATTGCTGATACAGAAAAAGGACACAGGGTAACTCCGGAGCAAGAAAAAGGAATAAGTGATGTATTCAAGCAGGCCTCCATGGTATGGGGGACGATCAAACAACCTCGGCCGAACGAGCCAGTGTTTGTCGGACGCATACCACAGGAACCAAAATACAACAAAGAGGAAGATGATAAGGTGTCCCCGATCGACGAGAGTGAGGAAATATGTGAGGCAACAAGGGAAAAGCTATGCGAAATGCACATGGTCCAGCCAGGAGAGGGCACTAGCACCGTTGAAGTATCGTACATGGGGCCAAGAACCAAGCTTCAAAACTAGAAGGCTACACCATTCTTGATCAAACGGAAGTCCTAATGAACCTGTCTTTCCACTTTCTCTGCATCACGAGTAACCCCCGAGGGTGACTCAGATGTTTTTCTTCAGTTTTATGTTTTTAATTTCCTGAATGTCGACCTTTTTCCTTATCTTCCCCAAAATGCCAAGAAATGAAATCATGCTTGATTACTCACTTTCTTCTTCTATGTTTTCTTTTGTGTTCTCTTCAATTCTGATAAATGCAGCTTTGAATAACATGACATATTTGCGGACTTCATGCCCGGATCACGAGAACTCCGATCAGACTTCGAATAATGAGTCAAAATTTGAGATATAAAGAATTTGAAAAGTAGGAACAACTAAAGAAAATTGGTTCATGGTTTGGAAAATGTCCGTCACTAAAGCAGAGTTTGAGAGCAGTAAATGGGTTTAGACCCGTACAGAATGATAACCTTAATAACTGCGGTTTGTCACAAGCAATTATACCCAGAAAGAATGGTCCATACGTCATTGAAGAACGTTACCAAATGGAGCATTTGTATCTGGGCGACGTCGAAAGAAACGACGTCAGCCTTGCTTGGAAAGCAGGTGCAGCGATATGTCTAAATCACTCTGGCGATATCTTTGCACAGTTTGAGATGACGAAGGCTTTCATTCTCGCTACCCAAACACTATCAACCCTTTGCAAAACCCATTTGAGCTGGTTACTCTTCTTTGATTACCCTCTTTGGAACCTGAAAATATTGTTGAAAATAAAGTGAAAAAAAAAACAAAACAAAACAAAAACAAAACAAAAAAACAGAAACAAAACAAAATATGAACTACGTCTGACTTGATTCCGAAAGGATACGTAGGCAACCACTCCTTGGGGTTCAGTCACACAAACAATAAAATCCAGGAATTCCCCCCGAAAATAAAACTGGGGCAGAAGTTATAACGATTCAGCAATGATCCCACCCAAAAGTTCCAAAGTTATAGTTCAATCCAAATTCTTTTCACCCCAAACCTTTTTTAAGTCCTTCTGATCAATCAGCAAAGCATTTCAAAATAGGAAGATGGAATTATTTGGGTCCGATACAACAAAATGAGGAGAATAAAGATGAGAGAGTCTTGTCGGTGAAAACCTTTGGGCACCGTGAGGCGACGAGAGAAGAGAAATTGAAATGAGAGAGCTTGTTTAGTAAAAACTCGCAAGGAGTACTAGCATGCGACAGTAAGAAGAGAAATGAGAGAGGTCGACTAGCGAAAACCCGCAAAGGGCGTTGTCGGCCAAAAAGATGATTCCACCTCAGAAAGTCCTAGCAAGGTTCCCGGGTTTTTGAAAAAAATAGATCTATTTTGATTCATGAGGAAATGCAAGTTCTCGGAGGTCGGGCATCCAGTCCAAAAGGCATGTCATGTCAGTTTGAAACTGGCATACACTCCAGATAAGTCCCTCTTTTCTCCCCGAAAGGGGCGTTTCTCTTTAAACTCATATGTTCTCCTTTACATAGTTTTCTTTGAGTTCTTTTTGATCTAACTCTTAATTCCGTAGTAATCTCAAAGAAAGGTGGCAGGACCGGTTTTACAGGGCTCCGTTTGGCGAGAGTCGAATAAAATGTACAACCTCGGTGGCGCGTCAGTCCCATCCCGACTGGCCATGATAGTCGATTTGCTTCCAAAACTGACAAATCCCCACAGGTTATCCCTTGTACAATTCCCCAAAGAAGTCCACCCCAGCACATCCCCAGCAAGTTTGCTACAAAAAAAAAAAAAAAAAAAAAAAATCCCCACAGAGTCTCCCTGATAAAATCCCCAAGCAGGAAGGGACAGAAAAACCAAAGCCTTATAAGACAAATCATCACAAAATCTGGAAACGCAAGTCTGAGTAGTCCAAAGGTTTTCGCATGTGAAATCCAATCAATAGCAGAGTTTCTCAACAAGAATTGGGCCAAGACAGAGCAATTGGAACAATCAAGGCCCCCAAACCAACCGCCGTTGTCAAACTAATAATCTTTCTTTGTTTAAGAAAATTGAGACAGGTGCGACACAAAGCAGCTGTGCAAGAAGCAGGTGTAGCCCAAAAGAGATAAAGCGCGCAAGCATTGAAACAACCCTGCAGCAGAAAACAACCAAAGGTAAGTTTCCCATAATATTTTCATGCATTTTGATGGATCTCCCTGGCATAACCCAAGGAACTTTTCCTACCCAAAACCCCCGGCATAACCCGATGAATCTTCCCGGCATAACCCGATGAATCTTCCCGGCATAACCCGATGAATCTTCCCGGCATAACCCGATGAATCTTCCCGGCATAACCCGATGAATCTTCCCGGCATAACCCGATGAATCTTCCCGGCATAACCCGATGAATCTTCCCGGCATAACCCGATGAATCTTCCCGGCATAACCCGATGAATCTTTCCGGTACAACCCGATGAATCTTCCCGGCATAACCCGATGAATCTTCCCGGCATAACCCGATGAATCTTCCCGGCATAACCCGATGAATCTTCCCGGCATAACCCGATGAATCTTCCCGGCATAACCCGATGAATCTCCCCGGCATAACCCGATGAAGCCTCCCGGCATAACCCGATGAATCCTCCCAGCATAACTCAATAAATCTTTTCGGCATAACACGAGAACCTTTCCATGCAATCAGCATTAGGGTTTCAAACCCTAAACTGAATTTTCCTTTTAGTCAGCATTAGGGTTTTAAACCCTAAACTGAACTTTTTCCTTTCAGCCAGCATTAGGGTTCTAAACCCTAAACTGAGCTTTTCCTTTTTAATCAGCATTAGGGTTTTAAAACCCTAAACTGAATTTTCCTTTTAGTCAGTATTAGGGTTTTAAACCCTAAACTGAATTCTCCCTTTGTTCGGCGTTAGGGTTTTAAACCCTAAACTGAACATTTCCCCAGCTAGCCGGTATTAGGGCTCCAACCTTGAACTAAGCATGCATATCCTCTTTTTTCAATTTTATGAACTTCCCGGTAAATAATTAACGAAATTTTCCTAGTGAAACTGGGGCAGAAAATTTCGTTCGTTTGTTTGTTTTTTATCCGCAGGTCTAACCTCGAGCCACACGGATCGAAATGACCCACGAGATGAGTCTCAACTCAGAATCAAAGAAGAAAAAGACAAAAGGAGACATCCCGAGATATCAGAGTGAATGGAGAGAAGATCGACTCCAACGTTTGAATAAGGTCCTAAACCCTGCCAATCGCGTCTCACTCAGTATCCCAGAGTTTGAACAAGTCGCCGCAACTCGCAAGCATCAAGATTCAGATCGGAGTCTACAAGCAGAATAAGCTAAGACCCAAGATCAAGTCCTAAAAGAATCATAGATAGGAATCTTGTAACTAGCAGTTGACATGCATATAAGTAGTTAGTTCAGTTTCCAATTTTCGTTTGATTGTAATAAAGCGGTCAGTGACGCAGCAGTGACAACAGCAACAATAGTAGTAGCAAGCATTGCCATCCCATGGTAGTCCCAGCTACCAAAACTTCTCGAACTACACTGACCTGATTCCTGTTTAGCCCAGGATATGTAGGAAATCTTTGAAGCAAGATACGGTCAGATCTTTCAAAAATGCTTCATACGGAGTGGTCCATAGGCAAAAATCGCTCATACACGCTCACTTTATCTTTGCACGAAAACACTTCGTGTTTCCGAACAAAGAGGGGCAGCTGTGAGCACGTGATTTTTGTTTTGCGCGACAGTCGCTCCAAAAGAATAAAATTGGTCCTGCTGTAAAATTTTGGATTTCCGTGCGGCACTTTGTTGATTTATTTGTGACTTTGGCCCGTTTTATTTATTTACGTTATTAAAACAAAATTCAAAAAATGTGTACATGTCATGCATAATCTGAACCGTAATATGGTTTAAATAGAAAAGCATAAACAAGCATCTTCGTCCGTGATTTTATGATTGTTTGATTTTACCTGTTTTGAAATATTTTTAGTGTATGTGCAAATAATTGTAGTGAGTGTGTATTTAATTTTTATTCTTGATTTTTTCTTAGTTTTTGTTTTTGTTTTTAAAATAAATAAGGAAAAGAGATGAAAATAATAATAAAAAAAAAATAATAAAAGAAAGAAAAGAAAAGACCCCTTCCGGACTTGGGCCAATTTGTTAAATTGGCCCAACAAACTCAGCCCAAAACCTAGGCCTGCCCGGTCCAGTCCAGATGATGCCCAGAGAATCCAAACGACGTCGTATTGATACAGGTTGATCTGGGCCGTTGATCTCAGATTGATCAACGGCCAAGATCAATCCCCCGTAACCCACCAACAAACCCGACCCGTCTCACCCGGACCGACCCCAAACCTTTATCCTTGAAACGACGTCGTCCCTGGTTAGCCAAAGGATCCTGGCCCTTCATCTCATCTCATCCAACGGCCAGGATCCGTTTGCTCACTAACTATATAAACTCCTAACACTACCCTGCCCCCCTATCCAAACCCCAGCCTTCGTCGTCCTCACCACAACCCCCAAACCCTAGAGCCGCCCTAGTATCCCCCACCATGAAAACCGGCGGCATGAACGCCGGTGACCTCGCCATGAACACCATAGAACCCCCTTGATGTCCTGAACCCAAATCCATCAACCACACACCTCGAATCCTATCCCACCTTCTCGAATCTTCATTTGAAGATTCGAGTCGGAACCCAATCTACACCGATCTGTCCTAAATTCACACCAGACACCCCCCAGACCCCCCTCATGACCAAACCATACTTGGTTTGGTCCGAATCTGATCAGGGAAGCATGAATCCCAGATCTGAGTTTTGGAACTTGGTGGTTCTTCGTCATTGGTCCATATCCGTTCAAACCGAAGAGGTTAAGGTCTAATGGACTTTAATCAAAGTGTTTCTCATCTGAGAAACACTTCGATTAAAGTCCGTTCAGCCTTAAGAAAGTCTGACCGAGTCCGAATTAAGGTTTTGATCTTTTGCGGTTTAAGGTAAGTTTCTTTCTTTTCCTAGTTTGTTTTGTTTCGTTTGATTGTTGTAAGGGTCTGTTCATGTTCTGTTTGTGTCCTTGACTTCTATCGACTGTGCTTCAACCACTTTGCCTGAACCTCTGTTGTTTGCCTAAATCCCCCCTCCTATTCTGATAAGGCATGATGTATTTGTTGTGCAATAGATTTGAATTTCAAGTTTGTACTGATTAGCTGATCCCTCGAAGTACAGTTCTGTTTAATCAGTATAAGTCGAGTCATGTGTCCTATACTTTTGAATGTCTGATTTTTGGCTACGTTTGTGTATGTTAATGCTAATATAGTCGAGTCGACATGTGTCGTCAATTAGTTTCAACTGTCCGAACAATAACAAATCGACTTACTTCTGCTAAGCATTTGTTGAATCAATTAAGAACCAGTTTTGTTTGCTTATAGCTGTTGATTTGGATCAGTAATGTAAAAAGGATGTTTGATTTAAATGCTGAATTGGAGGGCATGTGCACTCGTGCACAGCATATGCATTGGTGCACCTCATGTGCTTTGTGCACAACCTGTGGCCTGCATAAAGGTCTTTGTTGAGTTTTAAATAATTTGACAGCATATGCTGTCAGATAGATTCCATTGCCCATACTTTGCTTTAGTTTAAAAGTATTAAAAGTCAAGTTTGCCATGAATGTTGATGGGGGTTAATTCTTAAATAACTAATTGGAATCTGAAAATGAAAAAAAGGGCACATGGGAGGGGTACTGTGATATTCTAAACAGGCTGTTAAAAGGAGTAATGTGAAGGCTTATAAAAGGGGGCACAGAGAGAGATACAGGAAGAGGAGATAGACATATACAGAATTAGAGGGGAGAAAGAAAATACAGAGACTGTGAGGAATTTTTGAAAGAGAGAGCTGAAATACATACAAATAGATACACACAGAGCATATAGGAGAATTGGAAAGAGGGAGGGGAATACACATTGAGAGATAGATATACACACACAAACAGAAAAGCTGGGAAAGAACTCTGTTTGATAACACAGACAGACAAAAACTAGAAGTTGCATTCTTAGTTGCTGTTTTGATTTCACTGGTCTTGATATGTTGTCCAACACTGATTCCTTCTAAATCCAACTGAGTCTGTTGGTCGCTTGTTGGTCTATTCTGAGATTTGGTCTAGCTGGGATCTAGATTCTACCCCAATTGTTTCATCTGTTGCTGCTGCTGTTACTCTGATTCCTGTTGCTGCTGATCTTTCCTGTTATTCTCCTTTTCTTCTGTGCATTTCAGCCTTCCAGGTACACATTTCGAGTCCCGTATTGATGTAACTAAAACAGTTCGAAAGCATGAAATGACAAGGTTTGAAGAAGTTCAAGTATTTGTTGTGATATTTATGGTGCATTAACGGGTTTGTAAAAAATTTGATTAGTTTATAATTCAATAGTTTGAAAGCATGTATTGGCACTCGACTGGGTTTAGCCCTTTGTGTTTTAGTTTGATAGTTGTTTGTTAATACGGGGTATGTATACTCCAATCTTATACAATGTTGTTTCTGTTTCATTTAATCTTTTTTTTGGTTCCGTTAGGCAATACATAGGGTCACGCTCAAAGTCCCATTAGTAACAATGTCCAGTAACTAAATCCTTTAATCTAGTCTAAATAAGTTTGGTTAAGTTCAGCTCAAGAAATGTTCGGATTAAGTGTTATATTTCATTAGCTCGTATGCGATTCCTTGTCAAAATAAAAGCATTGTTCCATTAAAGTATAATGTTTCATTAACTTTATAGATAATTAATCATAAGAATCCGGATCAGGCCAAAGCATATAATTGAATTAGCACATACCTTCTCTTCTAGATTTAGAGACAAACGCACTAGAAATATAGTCACTGTAGGATACTCTTCTAAAATAATGAGACGAGTCTCGCCAAATAAAAATGCAAATTGCGGGGCCCTCAACAACTAATCATAATATTTAGAATTCATTCTAGGCCGTTTAGTGAATCTCATGGCCTTCTCAAAAAATAATAACGCGTTAGCCTCTTTAGGCGCGGCTTAATTAAATCATATTCTTAAATTCGGGTGCACATTGATGTGACCAAATCCAAATCTCAATGAAGTCAAAATGTGTTGACGATCACGGGCGCATTGATTGTGACGTGGTTCGAGATGCAATTTTCACGACGTTGTAATTCTATAAAAAAAATGATAATAATAAAAGCGGTTTAAATCTTAATAAAAGCACATAAGCCACAACATGTATTTAAATCAGATATTCAGCCATTATAGCAATTTAAGCGACCGTGCTAGAACCACGGGATTCGAGGGTGCCTAACACCTTCCCTCGGGTCAACAAAATTCCTTACTTAGAATTTCTGGTTCGCAGACTTCATTCGGAAAAGTCGAAAATTTCCTCGATTTGGGATTCAAGATAAACCGGTGACTTGGGACACCAAAAGCCAAGCCTTTCCCAAGTGGCGACTCTGAATTAAATAAATAATCCCATTTCGAATATTGTCACTTAAATTGGAAAAACTCCACCCGCGCATCTAACCCTTCGGGGCGGGGCGCGCAAAAAGGAGGTGTGACACTTAGCATTTTTACTGGCACTATCATTAGCCCTAGATTCTAGATTTTTGCACTTGGCTTTTAAGATCACACACTCCCTAGACAGCTCTTCATTCTCATTGTTAATTATCTCAGACTTATCGATGAAGTCTAGCAATAGTTCAAACAATCTTTCATTAGATAAAAATTTAATCTTGTCTTTGAGATCAAGGACATTTACCTCTTGTTCATCATCTGATTCTCCGATGGCCATAAGTGCTTGTTCATCTCTAGCTTCATCTTCTTAATCCTCATCTGATATTTCTCCCCAAGCAGCAACCATAGCCTTTGTTGATCCTTTGTTCCTTTTCGGTTGAACCTATTCCTTCGTTATGCGCTTTCCTTCTTCCATTCAATTTCCTACTAAGGACAGTTCTTGATTATATGATCAGTCTTACCACATTTGTAGCAACCCTCGTTGGTCTATTTCTCAGGAGCCCTTGGTTTGTTGAAGGTTGTACCTATTGAAGGACCATTTCCTCTCATTAGGTACTTTTTGAAATCCCTTGTGATCTTAGCCGTTTCATCATCCTCCAAATCATCACCTTCAGCTATTCTGAGAGCCAGACTTATTTCCTTCTTAGGTGCATCCATTTTCATGGTTTGCCTTCTCAGTTCATAGGCAGTGAGGTTTTCAATCAGTTCATCTAGCTTGAGGGTAGCAATGTTGTTTGATTCCCGAATAGCAGTGATTTTGCTTTCCCAAGTCACTAGTAAGACCCTTGTCAAAATTTTCTCAACCTTGTCTTCTTCAAGGATAATTCTCCCAATAGATTTAAGTTCATTGGTTAGTGTTGTGAACCTTGTGTACATCTCCTGGATAGTTTCTCCTTCCTTCATAGTGAAATTCTCATATTGAGAATATAGCAGTGTTCCTCTTGATCTCTTTACTTGAGGAGTTCTTTTATGAACAACTTGTAAAGTATCTCATATCTCTTATCATGTTCATCCACCAAGAATTGTACTGACCATTAAAGAGTAGAGGCCTAGCAGTGGATTACCCTTCCCAGTTTTCAGGTGGTGCACTCATCTTGATCTTTTCCTAAGGTGTTAACCTCTTCAAGGATAACCTGCTCTGATACCAATTGATATTTTAAGCACCAATACCACACAAGAGGGGACCTGATTTGTGTGGTACCCAATTTTCGCTTAACTACTCTATAGAAGAACATGGTCCTTCTAGGTGTTCCAAGTACTACTGTTTGCGGAATAATAAATACAGAAAATAAGGAATATAGAGATTTTTAGGTGGAAAATACCTGGGTCAAAATGTGAAAAAACTACGACCTGCTACTCAGTAGGATTTTCCCAAACTTCCACTAAAATTACTGAGCCAAACAGCATTTACAAAAACTCTTTGTAAACCTAAGGATTAACTCTGATCTCGTTGTGGCACATAGCCTCAACTGTTGTGACAACTTGAAGTTAACTCTAACTTGAACACTCTAGGTACCTAATACAACTACTTCTATGAAAGTTGAAAGGTACAATGTAAAATCACCTACTATAATTGAACTAGAATAAAAGATTGACACATGAAATTTGTTCTTCTATCTCGTTCAAGTAGCTTCAGGAGTGCACACTTAAATCACACATAAATTTCTTGCAAAATCTCCTTGCTCTTTCACTATCAACTTAAGTTTAACTTCTGCTTATGTGCAACACCTGTAAAAGAGAACGATACTGACATTTAATAGGTTAGTAATCAGAGATTGACTGGGATTCAATTATTACTCTTATATTGTAGAAGAGTTCATGATGATCAGAAACTCTAACACTATCTTCATCCTAAATTGTGTTCTCTTCATGTAAGGAGTTTTTCTCTTCTTATCCAATATGCAACCTTTACGATCAGATCAGGAGATATCGCTGCTTTATCAGTTAGACTTATCTCCTTCACGTGCATCTCACATGTACAGGTTGATCATGATTGTGCTTCACAAGATGGACCTGGTCCATATCTGAGTTCTTTTGTCAATCTTTAAAACTTCACCTGTTCTTGGGCTAACATGGCCATCATTCAAATTGACACTAACAGGCACATGAGTGTTTGACCAAAAGGAAACTTATCACCTATGACCAAGCTAGCAAAAGGAACCATAAGCATAGGGTCAAATGGAGTGAGTTGTTCGTCGGTATTTCATTGAGGATTATTAGCAAACATTTGGTCCTCCGTGACTTGTTCAGTTACCAATTCAGATTTCATCCTAGAGGTAAGGGCAATTGCATGTGAAAGCTTCTCAAATTCAACAAACAAATCCTTACAAGAAGTAAATGGCTCAATCCCACTAGGTACAAGATGATCACCTCTGACAAGAGGAGCAACGAGAGCTTTATCACTTGCACAACGACAAGGCAGATCAAGTTCGCCACTCTAGAGAAATTCGTCAAACACCTTGTCTTGAAAAAGCCAAATGACACGGGTTGCCATCGCCAGTAATCGAGGTAGAATCATAGCCGACGTTTGAGTCCGAGGGATGAAAGCACCAGTGTAACGAATACTATAATCTCAAAGTATATTGGTAAGAACTAAAGGTCTTTTACAATAATTACAATTACTAGTAGCCGAACCAACTCTCAAATTGCAAGCTAACAATAGAAATGTTGAATATAAGATAGTTGTGGATATAGGAGAAGATACATAGATAAAAGAAGGGAGATGAGAGAAATATATATTTTCTTTCTCAACTATAGGCATAAACCAAAATCACAGACCACTAACTCTTTTAAAAGAATCGCTCGTAGCCCACTGTTCAGCCTAGATCCCAAATTAAACAAGTCATATTGCTTGTTCTCTATCCATAGACATTTTCAACCCAATAATTCCTTGTGTGACATTAGGTTGGGATTGATTCATAACAAATTAATTATATGATTTACTCAGTCCAATGTCTTTTACTTGACACAAGACAATTTCAAGAACAAATTTAGAAAAGAATATTATGCAAAGTGATGTACATTACTAGCAAGATGCATTAGTACTCTTGTTGCATTCATTATGGTTCGAAAAATTAATCATCATTTTCTCAGATTACGTTAATTGATATAGAGCTCCATATAATTAATCTGATAACGCGAATTTAAGTTTTGTGCTTGAGCCAATTCAAGTCATTCAGAGACCGTACTTGTTTTCCCGCAAATAAGTATAGTTTAATTTGTTACGTAGTTTATAAATACACAGATTAAATTGATCTAATAAAATAAAATAACACAAAACAAAGAGAATAAAATAAGAATAATGGAAGAAAATACAAGCTTGGGCTTCAAATTGATCCATCCGGAGCCAAGAACAATATGCAAATCTTAATTACAGTAATATAAAGCTTTTTAGAATGGGAGAATAATATCAAACCTTTTTCATACAAGTATTTTGTGTTCTTTCATGAATACAAATATTACTATTCATAGTTAAATTAGAAGAGACAAGATACTCAAATCATGCTCCTTTTAAAGGTGAATAAAAATCCCCCTTGATAGCTACATAATGGTTAAAAACAAATGTTATAATTTTCTGTAAGTGTTGCTCCTTTAATGCTGTCTTCTCCAATCGGTACCTTATTTTCACATTCTCTTCCCTGCCTTTGATGCCTTCGGAACCTATTCAATACCTGTCATGTCATGCCCAAAACTAAGGAGGCGTGGCGGGCACCAGGTGCCATACTCGGTCCGAGCATAGCATTTTGTAACTTGTCAACTCTGGAGGGATAGCCCTCAACTTAGGCCGACGAGGCCTACCTTCAAGTAAAAATACCAATCAAGGACGACGAGGCTATATACTGAATCATATAAATATAATGTCTATCTCATCTGAGGGGTAATGTCACAACCGAAAATTCCCACATTAGGATGTCATGATGGCACCTAATCTATAAGACTATGTAAGCCTACCACATGCTAATTTAATAATAGAATTGAACTATTTAATCATAAACAAATAAATTGCTAGTGCTTCGGCCTTTGGCCTACTAGGGAGTTTCTCTTACTCTCTTTTAGTTATGTTGTGCATTGGATACAATGCACAATTTTAAGTGTTGGGTGAGGAGATTGTCTGGGTAACTTTTCATGCTACTTTAGTTGTGTTAGTTTTATTAAATAATATGTTTTTTAAAAGATTGGACTTTTCCCGACAATGAATCTATTAGACAATTTTCTTGAGGGATTTAAGTCTAAAAAAAAGATTTTTTTTTTGTTAGGTAGAGTAGCAATTACCCCTTGGTATTTCTTTAAACCACTGCTCTTTTCCAAGGGTTTTGTTTGAACCGGGTGTAGTTAGTTTTTTTGTTTGAGAGCAGGAGCCATTGTGTTGTGTTTTGAATTGAAACAATATCTATTGACTTTGTTATGCTTTGAGAATAGTGAGTACATTGGTTGTGACACTTAGGCTCAGTTGTTGACTCTTATATAAGTACTTAAATTTTATGATCTTAACTTTGCTTAACAACTTTGACTAGAGTGTCTTGTCTTAATGAAACCAATTCTTAGTGAGTTATGGTCCATGTGTGTGTAAGGAATTGTTATATTCTGTGCATTGCATTTGATGCCTAGAACTTGCCCTGTGTATTTGCAAAGCGAAATAGTAGTTTTGTTCAATCTTAGAAGTGATATAGGCGTTTCTTTGTTGAGCCAGATATGTATATTTTACCCACCTAATTGTTATGTATCGTAGTTAACCCCTTTGAGCATGTAATCCTATTTCTTTGGCAACCACATTACAAGCCTTACCCATTTGTTTGAATTAACCATCTATTTGAACCTTTTAACCTCTCATGAGCACTTGAATTGTTATGAACTGTGTAAAAGTTAAAGTGTGGGGTGGTTGGTCTGGCTTTTGAGTGGAACTAATGAAATCAGGAGAAAGGTGCAATGTTCTGAACAAGTAAGAGCCACTTGAATTGAAAAAAATAGTTGTATTGCTATTAAAAAAGTATTCCTTACTAAGTGGCGACTCTTGATCTGATTGTGCTTAAATACTTATGGGGTAATATACATTGATGTGAAGGTGGAGTTTGGTTTGACATAAGCATGGGGTTTGAATATTAAAGTGTATGTATTAACATGCTTAGGGAGGTATAGTTACTCTTCTATCTAAATATATCCTACCTGTCCTGTAGCCTACATTACAACCAAATAAAGTCCTAATTGATCCTAGATTGAATGAGCTCGATTAGTGGAGTAATACACTACGGGCAAGCTTATGATGCATCTTTTGTGGCATATCAAAGTTATTTCTGAGAGTGAGTGAATTCTTTCTATCTTGAGTTCCTAAGTGTTCTTAAATTTTATTGTGTGGAACTACTCTCTTTCGTTGTGTGAGGGCACCTGATTCATTAAGGAAAGGTAATGTCAGTGACCACTATGTTAGAGTAAGTGAGTGAGTTGAGAATAATGCATGGTACTTGTGAGTCAATTCTTGAGGTAAAGATGTTATGCTTTTGTGCTTAGTCTATTTTAAATACTCTTGGTGTGATGAGTTAGGAGAATTGTTTAAAAATGTCGTGTCTATATAAAGTGTAGTTTGATTACTTGAGGACAAGCAATGATTTAAGTGTGGGGTATTGATGATAGACTATAATTACGTATTTTAGTCGCTCATTACACTCTAATTTACTGTACTTTAATTGAGTTTGAGCTTTAATTGCTAGTGTCTTGCACTAATTGTGTATTTTATGCCTTGTAGGGGTGATTTCGAGTTATGTAGACATTATAGAATGAATTAAAGTTACTTGGAGCTTTGAAGTCTGAGTAAAGTCCCAAGGAATTAAGCCGGTATCTTATTCGAGGATCAACGGATGATAGAGCAACAAAACCAAGAATCAAGTAGGCATATTGCGCACTATCTAGTAAAATGCACATAACTCTTTGCTCATAACTCCATTTATGCTACATAATATATGGTTGGATATCTACCTCAAAGGGATACAACATTTAGGTTTTATGTTTTTCCAAATTCCTAACGGAACAGGGTAAAAAACGCGGTTGAAACCGCGACCGCGGACCCGATGCGGACTGAGGCAGTACACTGGGAAAGTACTGCGACCGGACTGCGGCCGCGGAAGTCCAGGCCTGGAAACTTGTCCTTTTTTGGGTAGGAGAAGGTATAATTATTTGATCCCAACCCTACTTGGTATATATACATGGAAAAACGGTATTTTGAGGAGAGGAGACCAATTTTTTACACAAATTCGACCTAAGGAGGCAGAGACACAATAGGAGCAAGGCACGGAATTCTTCTACGAATTTTTACTTCCTCTTCCTATTTTTAATTGTTGCTTATGAATTTTAGTATTTTAGTTTTACATACTATTATGAATAGATAATTTGATATCTAGGGTTTTGATGGATCCTTTTGTAGGATAAATTCTTGTTATGTTTTTATATAGTTGAGTCGTAGTATTTTCTCTATTTGTTCAACTATTTTATTCTTGTAGTTGATTGAGCGGCCCTCAATTAGTTGTACCTATTTAGTATGTATTACTCGGGAGAGAGTGCATATTTAGGTAGTTGTTGAACAACATCACTCCCGACGTATGTGAGGAATCAATAACCAAGTGTTTAAAGAAGGGATTAGGGATAACGAAACTTTGGGTGCAATCTAAGTGAGCTATAATTAAAGCCAGCTAGCCTAACTCGGGAGACTATGTCTAGTTAATTGTCGTAATTACTCTCGAGAGAATTACAATATGCAAGCGCTCATGATCGGTAGAGAATACTTAGGCGAAATTATAGAAGACATAGCGGGAAGGATTCCTACAATTGGGGAAGTCATAACCCTAAACCTCCTTAATCTTTTCCTCAACCTGTAGTAACTTTAGTGCTAATTTGTTAGTTAGCTAGTTAAACACAAGAATCATAATATCTATAAGTTAGGAATTGTTCAAGCTTGTATTCTTGGTGATAGTGAACAACTGTACCTAAGCCTTAGTTCTCTGTGGGATTCGACTCCAGACTTGTAAACTGTATTATAGTTGCAACGACCGCTTTGTCCTTTTTATAAGGCATAGTTGGGCGTGATCAACGCAGTTGCCTTATATCCATATTTTGAAAATTGTTGAAAGATATTCTTATCTGGTTTTACTCGAACTTGCCTTAAACAATAGAATTTGACTTGTATTACCGGAACTTGGGAAGCATGACTATTTTCCTTTTTGAAATTATTGAAAATGAACAAAAACTATGTAGCTCGTCAACATATTCAGTTCCTTATTTATTATTGTTACTTATTGAGTTGGTGTACTCACGTTACTCCCTGCACCTAGTGTGCAGATCTAGGAGCTGTTGGACGCGGACGTTGTTAATATTATTCATAGCTGGTCATTGGAGATCGCAAGGTAGCTGCCGGCATTCGCAGGCCTGCTTACTTCTTCCCTTTCTTTCCTTATTTTTCAGTATTTTGGATTTCAAACTGTTAGTCTTGTTGCTTCCGGATCGGTTATGTTAGATGCTCATGAGTAGTGACACCCCGATGTCGAGCTTTATTTCCGCACTTATGTTTTGGGGTTCGTCCCATTTTATGGCAAAGTTTTCAATCATTTTAAAAGTCTTGATTTATTTCTTGTTATTGTTGAAAGTATTTTTGTAATGTCAACTGGCCTAGTATAATCGATAGGCGCCATCACAACGGGTCGTGTTTTGGGTTATGACAGTAACAAATACTTCAATTTCAAAGTATTGATAAGAACTAAATATCTATTATAATTACTAGTAGCCGAACCAACTCTCAAATTGCAGGCTAACAATAGAAATATTGAATATAAAATAGTTGTGGATATAGGAGAAGATACATATATAAAAGAAGGGAGATGAAAAGTTTAGACGCATAGTAAGAAGATGAGAGGAACAAACATATTCTTCTTCAGCAATAGACATAAACAAAAATTCACAGACCACTAACTCTTTTAATAGAATCGCTTTTACGGCCACTACTCAGCCTAGATCCCAAATTAAACAAGCCCAATTGCTTGTCCTCGGCACAATAGATCTTTTCTGCCTAATAGTTCCTTGTGTGATATTGGGTTGTGCTTGATTTATAATAATACTGCCGTCCTGAATAAGAACCTTCTTCTCAAGGTTCGAGTCAAGAATAATGTTACTCACAAGCTCCAAACCAATTAGCTCAATACCAAGGCACGATGTATGACTTAAGAAAAATATGTGAACTAGTGCGCTTATAAACCTTGTGTGCCATATTTTTGAAGCAGTTAGCAGTAAACTAAGTGAGAGTTCCCCTGCAAACATTTCCGTAGCGAACCTCCACAAAATCATGATCTCGGTTAAATGGAAACTGTTCATTGTGTTGGCAAATTGTACTTCGCGTTGGACATGACTGTGATAATAAAACTGTGGTTCTTGTGAAAGCTCCTTAGGCCACAGCAATACTGGAATAGAAAATTTAATGGAGATTACTATAATAATATCGTTGACACGATTAAGCTCCACAACAGTTTAATAACTTGAACCATACGCAATTACACTCCATCGTAACACAGTGCGAACAAAAGATTGAGTGAAGTCATCTCCCTTATTATAATAACCCCCCTTCAAATATTTAAATATAGTGGAATCATCATGCTTTCCATCCAACAAATCTGATTTTCCCCTACATGGTACATTGTCATGCTTAGTCATTTCCACAGTATCCTTACGTCTCTGCCAAGGGCAAACCATTTGTCTAAATCGACAATTCTAGCTGAAATTTCCACAAAGTAAATCAATACAGAAAAAGAAATATAGTGAACATGCTCCCAATTGACCAGATTCAACTTGTTCCACGTAACCCCATAGCTTCTAAAAATTTGGTTGATTAACCAGTCCACCAATACATCTCCTCATGCGGAAATTCTTCTTGAAATCTCTTAGTTAGAATAAATGTAACTTACAAACTTGACAAAATGTTAGTGAATAGACTTTGTGATTGAACACAAGTTGGGTCAGTCAAGCTTGAGCGAATTGCAATTGCAATGACAGTACCAAGTCCATGCCGAGAATACCGTATACAGCCTGTATGGTGCGCACGAATTCAAGAACCTTGTGTTGTCTCTTACTCTCAAGGTTTGAAGCAAGAACAATATAAGTAGCTCACTTCCCTCCAAATGTCTCGTAATAGTCACTCAAGTATTCATCTACACAATCATTTACAAACATCCCGCCATAAACTTCGTCGAACTTGTGCATCTGCAGAAAGGAAGCAACATGTGGATGCTCCTGGATCACAATAAAATGACATACATTGAAAAGCTCTTACAGTTGCATCATAGGCAAATCAAAGTCCAAGCTACCATCAGGATCCAAAAAATAGTGTATAAAAGGGAATAAGAATTCTGTGTTATCCTTTGCAAGCAGTTCTTGAGCTTTAAACAGATATGGAATGGCACAAGAAACAGTCAAAACAGTCCATGTAACAAAATGAAGTGAAGTCACGTAGATCAAGCATCTAGAGAAAATGCAGTCACTATAGTTGTTTGCTATTATGAAGATGACTAACATGTGCAATCTAGCATAATCAAGATAATATACGGCGAAACAGACCTTGCTTTATGAACTACACCAAACAGAGCAAACAAGAGTCCAGCAGATTCGTCAACCCGAATATGCGGTGACTGGTTGGAGTAACTTTCAGCTAATACCTGGAACACTTGCTGTAATTTCCCATACCTAGCATGCACTCTTGATTTACACAACAAGAATCCAGGAAGATTGCTTTCTTGTCTAGTATCACACCAATATGGAACTCACCATGGAACCACACTATATTTTTAAAAACTTCCTTTAGAGTGGGTTCACAGTTAAATCCTAAGAGTAGAAACATCCTTCAGATTGTGTATCTCCCATATTGTCCATGTTAGGGGTGATGATTTTTGTCTTTGAAAACTCCTCATTTTATTTTAAATCTTCAGATTCAACAGAGAAAAACACGCATGCATCAGTCTTAAAATATTTCCGTGGGTCAAACCAATAGTCCATACAACTACAAAATGGGATAGTCCCAATTTTTTATTCAGACACATAACAAATTTATGAGCAATCCTTCGCGTGACAGCAATAATAGGTACCTCTTGTGAAGAGGGGTGATTTGTGTGGTACCCAATTTTCGCTTAACTACTCTATAGAATAACCTAGTTCTTCTAGGTGTTCCAACTACTACTATTTGCGGAATAATAGTTACAGAAAATAAGGAACACAGAGATTTTTACGTGGAAAACACCTGGGTCAAAAGGTGAAAAAATCACGACCTACTACTCAGTAGGATTTTCCCAAACTTCCACTAAAATGAATAACCCAAAACAACATTTACAAAAATTCTTTGTAAACCTAAGGACTAACTCTATTTCCGTTGTGGCACACAACCTCAACTATTGCGACTACTTCAAGTTAACTCTAACTTGAACACTCTAGATACCTAATACAATTGCTTCTATGAAAGCTGAAAGGTACAATGTAAAATCACCTACTACAATTAAACTAGAATAAAAGATAGACACATGGAACTAGTTCTTCTATCTCGTTCAAGTAGCTTTAGGAGTGTACACTTAAATCAAACATAAATTGCTTGCAAAATCTCCTTGCTCTTTTGATCTCAACTTAAGTTTAACTTCTTCTTATGTGCAACACCTGTAAAAGAGATCAACAGTGACTTTTAATAGGTTAGTAATCAAAGTTTGACTGGGATTCAATTGCTACTCTTCTATCGTAGAAGATTTTATGATGATCTCAAACTCTAACACTATCTTCATCCTAAACTGTGTTCTCTTCATGTAAGGAGTCTTTTTCTCCTTATCCACTATGCAACCTTTTCGATCAGATCAGGAGATATCGCTGCTTGATCAGTTAGACTTATTTTCTTCACGTGCATCTCACATGTACAGGTCGATCATGACTGTGCTTCACAAGATCGACCTGGTCCATGTCTGAGTTCTTTTGTCAAACTTTAAAATGTCACCTATTCTTGAGCCAACAAATTTCATCTTATTGATGATGACAAACTCTGTGCTTTTTACTTACTTGATCCTATAAGAACTCAGCTTAAACATTAACACAAAGTTTAGAAAATTCACTTATCATCAAGGACCAGGTTAATTAGGTTATAAATATCACTTATTTCAGAATGTGTAAAGCACAATATTTCTTCCCTCTTTTGGCATCATCGAAAAGTTGCATACAAAGTGTCAGTCCCAGATTTTAATAAGTACTCATGGCCACTGGGGCAACTGCAAGTGTAATAATGGTTTAATCATCAGTAATCAAGCAAACATATTTAAACTATCAAAGAAAGATTAACAATGAACAAGAGCAAAAAATAGTACATATCATTGATAGAGATATGTGGCTACCACAATCCACAACCAGAAAGCAAACAACATTTAAAACATGAGCAAAAAGATATAAAAATCCCTAATCTAGGTCACTGAAGGAACTTGATAGATTCAGGAGACAAAAGCTAGGATTCCTAATGCTTGGAGGAGCTTGAGGGCTGGTTTTGGGCTTGGAGAAGATTCAGCATATTATGAAGAATTCCATCATTCTTCGCCTTTTCTTTGGTAAGTTCAGTTCTGAGAGCATCCCTCTCAGATTTCACCTCTTCCACACGAGCCTTGAGCCTAGCTACCTCAATATCCTTGGCTTCACATTCCTGAACTAGAGCCCTAACTTTGTTGTTGATAAGAGTCTTCTTCAATGAACCTGGTTCATTGGGGATGGCACTGACTAAGTAGTTACAAGCAATCAGAGTTTTAATACCAACATGATCCTTCCTTGAGGCCATTTCCCATTTCTTCAGAGGCACATTGAACCTATCCAGAATTGTGATCAGAATAAAACCATAGGGTGTAGCATGAGCCTTGGAGCCATTTATGAACCTGTCCAGCAGCTTGATGATGAAGGCAGGCCAATTAATTTGCCTTACACTTTCTAGGCACTCCATAAGAACTAGGTTCATATAATTTGCACTGTGCCTTCTCTAATGTCTGGGCAATAGGTATTTATTACCAAATTCAAACAAGAACTTGTGCTGAGGCCTCATTTCACTTTTCTGAACAGCCCTGACTTTATTCACATCCTCAGCATCACAAAACCTCCTGGTAATTTGAACGGCAATAGGAAGGGAGTCCAGACAAGGCCATCTTTGCCTCGTATAATCATCAAACCTTTCGTAGGGTATATCAAGGATTTCTCCTAGTTTTTATGCATCAAAGGACACTTGAACTCCTTTCACCAGGCTGCAAACCTTGCCATCCTTAACCTCTTCATTTGCCATAAACTCAATTATCTCATTCCTGCTAGCCTACCATCCATATGAAGGACCATGTCCTTCAACCCCTGATCATCTAAGGCATCCACCAGCCTTATCATTCCTAGCTCCACTAGGTCTTTCAACAATCTACCCTTCAAGATCTTTCTTTTGCCAAACATGTCAAGCTTGTCCTGTTCACCATCAGAGTCATCATCTATTCTTCTCCACTCCATTCCTCATCTACAGAAATTTTCACTTGTTTTCCTTTCACATCAAACCTTGTCCTCTTGGCTAGTGAAAGTTCAGCAGCCTCAGACACAGAGGAAGACTTCTTGGAAGAAGTCTTGGGTTTTTTGGGCTTGGGAGTCTGAACCTCAACTGGTTGAACTTCCTCCTGATGGACCTGTTCCATCTCCTCAACCTCTACAACCTCTGAGGATTCTGTAACCTTCCCTTTTCCTTAGCCAGCTTTTTCTTTTTACCCTCAGCTAGAGCCTTTTGAAGATCCCTCTCACTCTGCTTCACTCTGCTTCTTGTTGTTGGGGATGATGCCTTTCTTTTCTTGGAGTGTTTAGGAACACTATGGGCTTTTCTTGTGGGAGTTCTTTGTTTCTTTGGATCATAGCTTGCCCCAACCTTTTTCAGCAGGTCTGCTAGGGTTTCTTTAGTAGATGAACTAGATTCATCTCTTTATGTGCTTAGATGAACTAACCCTTCAGCAGCTTCACTAGAACAACTTCCCCCTTACTTCTGGCCACTCTCGTCTACATTTTCTTGTTCAATCCCACAGATAAAAGGCACATGCAAATCAGCAGTGGGTGAATGATCAACCACTTTTTTCCCATTTCCCCTCTCTCTCTTTTAAATTTTTAGTTTTCTTTTTACCTCCACTCCTTCGTAACTTAGGTAATTCTACATCCTTAATAGGCCCAGCCAAAACAAACCTAGTTTCTAGATTTTCAGACAAAGAGGAACTTACCTTAGAAGGGGATTCTTGATCCTTTTCGGAGTCAGAAGACCTAGGTCCTTCCCCCTCACTAGCAGATTTGTATGACTCAGAATCAGAGTTGGAGTCAGAGTCTTGGGTCTGGCTTGCCTTTAATTTCTCATTTAATTTCTTCCTAAAAGCCCCAGACCCTATTGTTTTCCGACCAAGCATTTTCACCCTTCTCAGCCTGGGTTTGGGAGATGTACTATGTGGAGGAGGGGTAGATGAATCAGAGGGAGTGGGTTGTGGAGGAGTTCCAGGATTTTCTTGTGGGTTGGTCATGATCGTTGGTTTCTTGAGAGAATTTGTGAGTTAGAATTTTTGAAAAGATGGCAAGTGAAAGTGAAGAGGAATTTTTGATGGTTTGTAATTATGGAGATGGTAGAAGGAATGATGTGTATTTAAAGAGAAATACATATTTAATGGGTAACATCACCTTTAGCAGTGGTCAATTAGAGGTCTAATCAACCTGAAATTTCAGGTTTGAATGATCGTTTTATCTTTTCTAGATTTTAGGCAATTTTTTCGGTTTAGAGTTCTAGGCAGACGAAATTGGTTCAAAGCTAACAGATAGAATTTTCTAGGAATTGAACAATTGTACGACTTCTGCTCATAATTTAAATAATTATATTCTAATTGTGCAGAATATAGAAAACATACCTTAGCTTTCAGATGAACCCATACTGATGAACAAGGTTCTTCATTTAGAATTCTCTTGAACATGCCTCAATTTACCATAACAGAAAAAAATTTGTAAGAGATTAGTGAGTCATATTAAAACATGTCACAGGAGTATACTAATTAAAGTATGAAGCTAAGTAAGAATTAATCTAGATATTTACACAAGTTCAGAGTTCCTAGCACATTTATTTTTCATTTTTTTCATTGTGCATTTTGAGCTGGACCTATTAGGTGATCTTAATCATCCCTATTCCAACATGTTCCTCTCAAAGTTTTCTCTACTCAGCGCTTTAGTGAATATGTTAGCAATTTGTTTATCAGTAGCACGGAATTCTATGGAGATCAATCCTTTCTCATAGTTATCTCTTAAGTAGTGGTGTCTAACATCTATGTACTTAGTCCTCTTATGGTGAACAGGATCCTTTGTCATACTTGTAGCACTAGTGTTATCACAGAATATAGGAACACAACCAACTTCAATGCCAAAATCTACCAGTTGTTGTTTGATCCATAGCAATTGAGCACAACAAGAGGCAACATCAACATATTCAGCCTCAGCAGTGGATAAATCCACTGGATTTTGCTTTTTAGTGGCCCATGATACAAGACATGAACCAAGAAAATGAGACATACCTAAGGTACTTTTCCTATCCACAAGGAAACCTGAATAATCAGCATCATCATACCCAACTAGATTGAAATTACTACCTTTAGGGTACCAAAAACACATATCAGTAGTGCCTTTCAAATATCTCAGTATCCTCTTGACAGTAGTCAAGTGAGATTCTTTTGGATTAGCCTAAAAGTGAGAACAAAGCCCTACACTGAAAAATATGTCAGGTCTGCTGGCAGTAAAATACAAAACTGAACCAATCATACCCCTATTCAACTTCTGATCAACAGATGAACCAGGTTCATCTATGTCTAATTTAGTGGAAGTTGCAATGGGGGTGTCTATTTCCTTTGATTCATCCATTTTAAACTTTTTCATCAGCTCCTTTGCATGTTTCTGTTGATAGATCATGGTTCCATTTGGGCTTTGTTTGATCTGTAAGCTTAAGAAAACGTTAAGCTCACCCATCATACTCATTTCAAACTCACTCCCCATTAATTTGGCAAAATCCTTACTTAGTTTATTAGTGGTGGACCCAAAGATTATGTCATCAACATATATTTGTACCACAAAAAGATCATTACCTTTTTCCCTCAAGAATAGAGTATTGTCAATTTTACCTTTTTTGTAGCCATGTTCAAGCTGGAATTTGGACAATTGTTCATACCATGCTCTAGGATCCTGCTTGAGTCCATAAAGAGCCTTGTCTAATTTGTACATATGCTAAGGACATTCCTTACTCTCAAACCCTAAAGGTTGTTTCACAAACACTTCTTCTTTTAGGTAGCCATTCAGGAAGGCACTTTTGACATCCATCTGATGAAGAGTGAATTCCATGTGTGATGCAAAAGCTATGAGGAATCTTATTGGCTCTAGTCTTGCAACTGGAGCAAAAGTCTCATCAAAATCTATACCCTTCTCTTGGCTGTAACCTAGGACCACCAGTCTTGCCTTGTTTCTGGTAACTGTTCCATCTTCATCAAGTTTGTTTCTGAAGACCTATTTTGTGTCAATAACTGATCTGTCCTTGAGTCTTGGAACTAGATGCTAAACTTGACTTCTCTCAAACTGATTGAGTTCAACTTGCATTGCATTTACCCAATCTCCATCCTGCAAAGCCTCAACAACATTTTTAGGTTCAATAAGAGATAGGAAAGCATCAAAAGTACACAAATTCTTTAATTGTAATCTAGTTTTGACTCTAGAGGTTGAATCAGTAATTATGTTCTCAATAGGATGAGAACATTTATACTTGTGAGGTTTCACAACCAACTAATTTCTGCTAGATGTTTCTCCCATGTTCTGTTGCTGAGGAACATGGTCATGAATAGGTTTCTTTAGGGGATCGTCACAACCCAAAATCCCAACCCAGTCGTGATGGCGCCTCTCGTGAGGACAAGGCCAGCCAATCAACAAAACATTACATCTCTTTATAATTACTTAGCAGGAATAAGTCTAAATCATGGGCAATATAATCTTAAATGCAAAATAAACGTGATAGAACAAGGAAAACCCTCCCAACTCAGCCCGAAATCGGGGTGTCACAAGTCATGAGCTACTACAGAGTTTACTAATATTTTACAAAGTCTGGAATTATCATAAATAACAAAGATAAGGGAGAAAACGGGGTTGCGGACGTCAATAGCTACCTCGTTACTCCTAGTCACCGCCTGGTCTGGAATGAATCAGCGCTCAGGAGCAAACTCAGCTCTGCCTGTATCTGCACACATGGTGCAGAGAGTAATGTGAGTACTCCGACCCAGTGAGTAATAAAAATTAATAACAACTGAAAACATGAAATCTCATAACGGCACGATATAGCGTTATCCCAAGCAGTAAAATCAGTTATACAGTAAAATAGTGAGTATCAGATAATTCTTCTTTAAAAACAGTAGAGACAAATAATTTCCACAGTAAGGATAAATCAAAAGCTTGCCCCTCTGGCTCAATATGTAAATCTCAGTATAGTATCAGCCCCTCGGGCTCACTCCCAACTCACCAGCATACAACATCAGCCCCTCGGGCTCACTCCCAACTCACCACACACAAGCAACAGCCTCTCGGGCCCACTCCCAACTCACCTAGGTACCCTGCGCTCACTAGGGGTGTGTACAGACTCCAGAGGAGCTCCTACAACCCAAGCGCAATATCAATAGGCCTGAAAGCCTTCACACATCACACACGAGGCTTGAAAGCCTCCTCATATAACACTCGAGGCCTGAAAGCCTCCTCACATCACTCAACATATCCTCACGTATGGCCCTCGACCTCAATCAGTCCAGAAAATAATCATAAGCCTCTTGGGCATCAGTAAAACAATAGTGCTCAGCTCAACAACATTATAAATATCATTAAATCTCGAGTTGAGTATAAATGTAGCTGAGTTCACAAAATAATATAATTCAATTGGACTGAGTTCAAATAATATTTCAATTCGTGAGGAAAATAGTGATGTAAATTCACAAAAGATTTCAGATAATTGGCACGAAGCCCAAATATGGCAATAAGCCCAATCATAGTGAAAAACAATAAATCTTTATCAATTACGCGGTAAAAATATCAACTGGGATGGACCAAGTCACAATCCCCAATAGTAAATGACCCCGCGCTCGTCATACAACGCGTGTCTCATCTCAACATAGCAGTATGTTGTGCAATCCGGGGTTTCAAACCCTCAGTGCATCATTTAAAATCATTACTCACTTCAAGACGGTCCAATGTCTACTCCGCTATGCCCTTGCCTCTCGAATTTACCTCTTCGCGCGTCGAATCTGGTCAAAACCATAATGAATACATTACAATAGGCTAACGGAATATAACCCAATCAAAAAGACTGGAAAAATATCGAAATTCACGAAATTCGCAAAACCCGAGCCCCGGGCCCACTTCTCGAAAAATTACGAAAGTCACATCACCGGATTCCTCGTCTCGCCACGAGTCCGTACATATAAAATTTACCAAAATCGGAGTTCAAATGACCCCTCAAATCTTCAAATCTTATTTTCAAATCCCTAGGCCTAAATCTCCAATTTACTCCTCAAAAACATGTAATCTGGTCGGATTATTCGATGATAATTCAATATTATGGAGTAGAAATAATCACAACTAACTTACCTCAAGATTTCCCAAGATTTCTTGCTAAAAATCGCCCAAAATCCGAACTTGGAAGTCAAAAAAAATGACCAAACTCGGACTGCTGGACATTAAATCTGTCCAGAAATTTTCGGTACTGTTCACGCGCGTGAGGTCACTATTCACTATTCACCTGCGCGGTTACTATTCACGCGCGGGTACTGTTCATTGCTGCAGAAAATACAGCAGCTTTTAAGAAATTTGCAACACAGCCATTTTTCACTAAAATGGCTCTAACTTCATCATACGAGCTCGGAATTAGACAATTCTTATTCCTATGAGTCAAAAATAATAATACGAACACAACCCTTCAATCGAAACTCAATTCGGAGCTCGTTTTCCCAGTTTAATATCCATTTCGCTCGTTAAACAATTAACTCACATTTCACGTCAAAAACTCAATCGCGACTGGATGAAATTAAACCAAAATTTATAGATCAGTCCTATAATTCATGATTTAAATTCTGGAAGTCTCGAAATCAAATTTGGATTTCTAGAACTAAAAATGAACCTTTAGATCATTACATGCTTATGCTCAAAACGGTAAAAATCTTCCAAAAACTCTTTCAAAACTTATCCGAGCCTCATGGGATCCCAACGAAATAAACTAACAAGTCCCATAATATGACACAAATTTAGTTGTTCCTTCAAATCACAAAAAACAACGCAAAAATACTAAATTCACCTCGGATTCAAGCCTATGAACTTTGAAACCTCTAACTTTCACATCCGATACCGAAACACGTCAAAAATAGTCCGAATGACCTCAAATTTTGCAGACAAGTACAAAATGACATAACGAAGCTACCGCAACTCTCGAAATTCCATTCCGACCCTCGGATCAAAATCTCACCTATCAACCGGAAATCGCCAAAATACTAACTTCGCCAATTCAAGCTTAATTCTACACTAGTCATCACAAAAATATTTCGGACACACTCCTAAGTCCCAAATCACCTAACGAAGCTATTCGAACCATACAATTTGCATTTCGAGTGCTCTAACACATAAGTCAATATCCGGTTGACTTTTCCAACTTAAGCTTCCTTAAAAGAGACTAAGTGTCTCAAACCTTACCAAAATCATTCCGGAATGACTTCAAATTTTTCACACAAGTCACATTCGACATTACGGACTTGCCCCATCTTTCGGAACTACATTCTGACCCCGATATCAAAATTTCCACTTCCGGTCGAATTTTCTCAAAAGCCTTCAAATTTCTATATTTAACCAAATGACCTCCGGACATCCGAATTCACTTCCGATCGTGCTCCCAACTCCAGAATCACCATACGGAGCTATTCCCAGACTCGGAATCCCAAACGGACATCTATAACACTGAAATGCCTTCCAACCCAAATTTATGCAATTCTTCTAAAATACTAACTTTCACAATATACGCCGAAATGCTCACGGGTTATCCAAAACCAAATCCGGGCGTACGCCCAATTCCGAAATCATCATACGAACATGTTGGAACTTTTAGATCCCAATTCCGAGGTCGTTTACTCAAAATTCCAATCTTAGCCATTTTCTTCAACTTAAGGTTGCCGCAATGAAAAGTTTCTTTCCAATTTGACTCCGAATTTTCCGAAATTCAACTCTGACCATACGTACAAGTCAATATACCTGAAATGAAGTTGTTCATGACTTCCAACTGCTGAACGACACGCTAGAGCTCAAAACGACCAGCCGGGTCATTACATTCTCCCCCACTTAAATAGACGTTCGTCCTCGAACGTTCCAAGAACTGCTCTTAAGTTATCAGAAATCACTATTTAACACCTCATGCACCTACCCGTGCTACAACAACTCATATGGACACATTAGTTTGATCAAATCTGTAGATATCCTCTTTTATCCATACAATAAGCTCAGAACCCAACTCCAACACCTGAAATTCTCTGCCAGACCAGTTCCCTGTATATAAACACTGTATCAACTACCATACGAGGTACCAGAACACGACTGCGTACCTTTGTTGAATTAGCACCATGCATTGCATAATTCACCATCTAACCACAATGACACTCCATGAACCTTAATAGCCAAAATTCCATGACACTGATGCTCCCAATGCATATGATGCTATACCTATACATTCTGTTATAATGCTGACGATACAACCACAACGGAGGAAATGTGCAGAAATTTCTAACCAATTGCAGAGTTAACCAAACATTAATTCTCTCCTTTTTGACTAAAATCATCACCTCATTACTACCCAAATACTGGTAACTGCCCTGTAATATACCTCACATAATCCCACTACAATGGTCCACGATACCAATAGTCTCGCCTCACCTAGTATGAGCTGCTCAGACAACCAATCACCACAGACAATGACCAACGGTCTCACATGATGCAAAAATGCACCAATAGGCCATAATGCGAACAAGATACATAAGGAAATGATTCAGGAATGGACTTCTCAACTCACACAACTAATATGGACTTTTCCCCAAAGAATAGGAATTTATCAAGCTGTTTCACAGCACACATGGCACAATTACAATATTACATGAGTTGACGAACACGGAACAACATATGATATTCCAACACCCCTCCTTGAGGAGCACTATACTAAAATGAACACACCTGAATCACATGAAGCCCATAATCCTATTTAAATCCATTCACCCACTTCAGGTCGATTCTGCTCGCACTGAACTAGGCTGATAGCCTTTCCTGGACCCATAATAAGTCATTTCTTCTCATAAAATGAAAGAACTACCACCATAGCCAGGACAACACCCCACAATCCAAAACCAAATAAACTGAACGACTTCATATAGATCTTAGATATTCTTCCAACATTTCAACTTTCTTAAGTCCCCAAAATTTGACTAACTCCCAGATTTTTCAAATATTTCGGTAGAGTCTCCCTTGTAATTGGGCCTATCCACCTGTCAAAGTAACACCAAAACAACTCCTAACAGCATGTCCACAACCCAACAAGTACCACAAGTATATCAATAACACTAATCTCCGCATTACAAACCCGACATTATCACAATGATATTTTGACATGAAACGCATCATTTGTATGATCATAACCACATTTCTGGCTTTAATAGTTGTTCATAAATAATTCCATCATTATCAATAAATCTCATATTAACCACCACCTCATTTCAAATTTTCACAATACTGACAACAGAATGTGAGGCATGAAGACCTCATTATTACTTACACGGATTAATGAGTCACATTTAACGCCACCTGAGAACTCATCTCATAAGCTAAAACTCAATGTTTACAGTACGAAAATGGCTAAATATGAACATAAAATATACAAGAATTATCAATTCAACCTAACTGGCATGACTCCCTTTTAATATTATCGTACGAATTAAACTTTACAAAGGAAAACTTTAAACTCATAATTATTTACCACAAGGACCTCGTCCTTACATAACCTCCACCGCGGCTTGCAGCCCGGTTTAAATATTTCACATTGTGCCAACTGCAGTTTTCAATTTCCTTTCTTTCTTCTTCTCAATAAATTTCGTAAACATTTTTTTTTCATAGCACATAACGAACCCTCATACCGATTGGGCATATAATTCATAAAAAAGTTGGAACCAATTATTCTGAAACACATTAAACCCATTGTAGTGAATAATAAACATTACTTTAACCTTGCCCCAATCCTTGGAGCCCAATTTCTAACATCCAGAATTCTTTTCAAGACCCGAATCTCACATACACACACCGTATAAGTCCGAACAAACTGTGTCAAGCCATAACAATAACCCTAGATATAATCACATAACATACTACACAACTCGTATACTCGCAACACCATTCTCGATCACCATAACCACTTAAACCAACCAAGTACCAGTAGGAAACCCCACATTAAACAGAACCTCGCTCCAAAACCTTCGTACCCCATCAATAATGAAGAAATATACAGGAACTCACAATACACAACACGTTCCCCATACCTGTAGAAAGTATCTATTTTAAACCATGGTATAAACCATCAAGAACACTTGGAAATCCATTTTCTCCTAATCAAGCTATCAGAACTAAATTTCTCTAATTCAACCAGGCCACGCAGGTCATCAAACTCAGAAATATTGCCATATTACTACAGCTAGTTCAACAAAAATTCTTCACAAGCTTAGGTAACACAGACCGTAAAATACCTCAATTCCACTACTAAGATCACCTTCATTCTCGTGACAATCAACTCAAATTTCTCAATTAGAGTCAAATTCAAATCTCAACACATACACCCTGTTAGTAGAAAAGAAACTCTCTACTCAACAGTATAAGAAATACACCTACTTTGCTTCCAATTAACATTTTTGTATACCTTCCACCGTCATACACATTACACAATCACTTAGTCTTCCTGGGTCTAAACTCATACTGTAACATGAAATTTACTTCACTCCAAACAGGAGACTTGAAAAGATTCTTCACGCCTATAACTCGGAGCTACACCTCTAATCACAATGGAAATCATACACTTAATAGTTCACCTATCATCCAGCAGATCTTCCTCGACACTTCCAAGTCATATGGAAACATCTCGCAGTACTAACATACCCATCACATTGCTACCTAGCCGTCATTCCCACTAATGGGGGCAATACCGGACATATAAGTTCAAAACACTTGCTCACACAATCAGCACCTCGGTGCTCAAGCCGTAGGAAAAGATCCGGCCTCAAGTCCTTCAGACTGGCCCAACATCAACTCATAGAGATCACGTCTCGCCCCTCAATCATGGAATCGCAAGCCATCAAGGCACATCTGATACTGAGCGCTCATGCGCGCGTACGATTACGTGGAAGGAATTTCAAAACCATCTCATGAATCGCGAGTATAAATACAGACGTCTCTGTACCGATCCTCGAGACTCTACTAAACCAGCTCATGACTCGCGAGACCTAGTAACCTAGGCTCTGATACCAACTTGTCACGACCCAAAATCCCAACCCAGTCGTGATGGCGCCTCTCGTGAGGACAAGGCCAGCCAATCAACAAAATAGTACATCTCTTTATAATTACTTAGCAGGAATAAGTCTAAATCATGGGTAATATAATCTTAAATGCGAAATAAACATGATAGAACAAGGAAAACCCTCCCAACTCAGCCCGAAATCGGGATGTCACAAGTCATGAGCTACTACAGAGTTTACTAATGTTTTACAAAGTCTGGAATTATCATAAATAATAAAGATAACGGAGAAAACGGGGCTACGGACGTCAACAACTACCTCGTTACTCCTAGTCACCGCCTGGTCTGGAAAGAATCAGCGCTCAAGAGCGAACTCAGCTCTGCCTATATCTGCACACATGGTGTAGGGAATAATGTGCGTACTCCGACCCAGTGAGTAATAAAAATAAATAACGACTGAAAACATGAAATCTCATAACGGCACAATATAGCGCTATCCCAAGCCGTAAAATCAGTTATAAAGTAAAATAGTGAGTATCAGATAATTATTCTTTTAAAACAATAGAGACAAATAATTTCCACAGTAAGGATTAAATAAAAGCTTGCCCCTCGGGCTCAATATGTAAATCTCAGTATAGTATCAGCCCCTCGGGCTCACTCCCAACTCACCAGCACACAACATCAGCCCCTCGGGCTCACTCCCAATTCACCACACATAAGCAACAGCCTCTCGGGCTCACTCCCAATTCACCACACATAAGCAACAGCCTCTCGGGCCCACTCCCAACTCACCTGGGTACCCTGCGCTCACTGGGGGTGTGTACAAACTCTGGAGGGGCTCTTACAGCCCAAGCGTAATATCAATAGGCCTGAAAGCCTTCACACATCACACACGAGGCATGAAAGCCTCCTTATATAACACTCGAGGCCTGAAAACCTCCTCACATCACTCAACATATCCTCACGTATGGCCCTCGGCCTCAATCAATCCAAAAAATAATCATAAGCCTCTTGGGCATTAGTAAAACAATAGTGCTTAGCTCAACAACACTATAAATATCATTAAATCTCGAGTTGAGTATAAATGTAGCTGAGTTCACAAAATAATATAATTCAATTGGACTGAGTTCAAATAATATTTCAATTCGTGAGGAAAATAGTGATGTAAATTCACAAAAGATTTCAGATAATTGGCACGAAGCCCAAATATGGAAATAAGCTCAAATATGGCAATAAGCCCAATCATAGTGAAAAACAATAAATCTTTATTAATTACGCGGTAAAAATATCAATTGGGATGGACCAAGTCACAATCTCAAATAGTAAATGACCCCGCGCTCGTCATACAACGCGTGTCTCATCTCAACATAGCAGTATGTTGTGCAATTCGGGATTTCAAATCCTCAGTGCATCATTTAAAATCATTATTCACTTCAAGACGGTCCAATGTCTACTCCGCTATTCCCTTGCCTCTCGAATTTACCTCTTCGCGCGTCGAATCTGGTCAAAACCACAACGAATACATTACAATAGGCTAAGGGAATATAACCCAATCGAAAAGACTCGAAAAATTTCGAAATTCACGAAATTCGCAAAACCCGAGCCCCGGGCCCACTTCTCAAAAACTTACGAAAGTCACATCACCGGATTCCTCGTCTCTCCACGAGTCCGTACATATAAAATTTAACAAAATCGGAGTTCAAATGACCCCTCAAATCTTCAAATCTTATTTTCAAATCCCTAGGCCTAAATCTTCAATTTATTCCTCAAAAACATGTAATCTAGTCGGATTATTCGATGATAATTCAATATTATGGAGTACAAATAATCACAAGTGACTTATCTCAAGATTTCCCAAGATTTCTTGCTAAAAATCGCCCAAAATCCGAGCTTGGAAGTCAAAACAATGACCAAACTCGGACTGCTGGACATTAAATCTGTCCAGAAAATTTCGGTACTGTTCACGCGGGGGCACTGTTCATGCGCGTGAGGTGTAAATCGCGACTTGATGAAATTAAACCAAAATTTCCAGATCAGTCCTATAATTCATGATTTAAATTCTGGAAGTCTCGAAATCAAATTTGGATCTCTAGAACTAAAAATGAACTTTTAGATCATTACATGCTTATGCTCAAAACGGTAAAAATCTTCCAAAAACTCTTCCAAAATATATCCGAGCCTCATGGGATCCCAACGAAGTATACTAACAAGTCCCATAATATGACACAAAATTAGTTGTTCCTTCGAATCACCAAAAACAACGCAAAAATACTAAATTCACCTCGGATTCAAGCCTATGAACTTTGAAACTTCTAACTTTCACATCCGATGCCGAAACACGTCAAAACTAGTCCGAATTACCTCAAATTTTGCAGACAAGTCCAAAATGACATAACGAAGCTACAACAACTCCTCAGAATTCCATTTCGACCCTCGGATCAAAATCTCACCTATCAACCGGAAATCGCCAAAATACTAACTTCGTCAATTCAAGCTTAATTCTACACCGGTCATCACAAAAATATAATCCGGACATACTCCTAAGTCCCAAATCACCTAATGAAGCTATCCGGATCATACAATTTGCATTTCGAGTGCTCTAACACATAAGTCAATATCCGGTTGACTTTTCTAACTTAAGCTTCCTTAAAAGAGACTAAGTGTCTCAAACCTTACCAAAATCATTCCAGAATGACTTCAAATTTTGCACACAAGTCACATTCGACATTACGGACTTGCCCCATCTTTCGGAACCGCATTCTGACCCCGATATCAAAATTTCCACTTTCGGCCGATTTTTCTTAAAAGCCTTCAAATTTCTATATTTAGCCAAATGACTTTAAAATGACCTCCGGACATCCGAATTCACTTCCGATCGCGCTCCCAACTCCAGAATCACCATACGGAGCTATTCCCTGACTCGGAATCCCAAAAAGACATCTATAACACTGAAATGCCTTCCAACCCAAATTTATGCAATTCTTCTAAAATACTAACTTTCACAATATACGCCGAAATGCTCACGGGTTATCCAAAACCAAATCCGGACATACGCCCAAGTCCGAAATCATCATACAAACATGCTGGAACTTTCAGATCCCAATTCCGTGGTCGTTTACTCAAAATTCCAATCTAAGCCATTTTCTTCAGCTTAAGGTTGCCGTAATGAAAAGTTTCTTTCCAATTTGACTCCGAATTTCCCGAAATTCAACTCTGACCATACGTACAAGTCAATATACCTGAAATGAAGTTGTTCATGACTTCTAACTGCTGAACGACGCGCTAGAGCTCAAAACTACCGGCTGGGTCATTACAGGGATTGGTTTCAGTTTCTCTTTGATTAGTTCCCATGCCAAGTTGTCTTGGATGGAAGAACCTGTTCCATCACATGTTGCTTCTTTTGGTGCCACTTTAGCTTATGCTGAGACTTCAGACAAATCTATTACCAGCCCAATAGCTTCATCTTCATGTTTCTGTCTCTCAAAAAGAATGTTAGTTTCATCAAACACTACATACACACTTTCTTCTACACATAAAGTTATTTTATTGAACACTTTATATGTTTTGCTATGCGAAAAATATCCCAAGAATACTCCCTCATCACTTCTGGGATCAAACTTACCTAGGGAGTCCTTTCCATTATTGTGCATAAAGCACTTACATCCAAATGCCCTAAGATGGGATATATTTGGTTTTCTCCCTTTAGGTAACTCATAGAGAGTCTTCTCTACAAGAAGTCTAGTCATGAATCTATTGATGATATAACATGCAGTGTGTACAGCCTCTGCCCAGAAGCTGTGGGGCAGTTTACTAGAAAGAAGCATAGTCCTAGCCATATCTTCAAGAGTCATATTCTTTCTTTCAACTACTCCATTTTGTTGAGGAGTCCTAGGGGTAGAAAAATTATGATCTATAACATGCTCATCACAAAATTCAGCAAACTTAGTATTTTCAAATTCAATTCTATGATCAGACCTAATGGATGCAAGTTGATTACCTAGTTGTTTCTGAGTCTTTCTAACAAAAGAAGTAAACATGTCAAATGCTTCATCTTTAGTTGTTAAGAATAGTACCCAGGTAAATCTAGAATAATCATCAACAAGTGCCATCACATATTTCTTACCACCTCTGCTCATTGTTCTCATTGGATCACATAGATCCATATGAACCAGTTCCAACGTCATGGATGTGCTTACCATTTTCTTGCTTTTAAAGGATGATCTTACCTGCCCCTCTTGCACAGGCCTCAAAAACATTTTTTTCTTGAACTTGATGTTAGGTAGACCTATCACCAAGTCCTTGGAGACTAATTTATTGAGTTGATTCAGACTTGCATGGCCAAATATTTTGTGCCACAGGAGGGGATCATTATTCAACACACTTAAGCAAGTGAGTTCATTTTCTGAAAGAGTAGACAAATCTACAATGTAAATATTGTTAACTCTTTTTCCCTGCAAAACAATCTAGTCAGTGGTAAGGTGAATCATAAAGCATTTGGTAGAGCTATATTTCAAACCATCTATCAAGTAGACATTCTCAATAGAGTGTGAGTCTGTCTTACCTACCTTTCCAACCCTACTAATCTCACCTTTCTTCCTATTTCCAAAGGAGACATTACCTCCTTTTAAGTCCTCAAGTGAAAGGAACTAGTTCTTGCTTCCAGTCATATGTTTTGAGCAGCCACTATCCATGTACCATATTTGGCTACTTCCCTTTACTTGGACCTACAAAAAAAAATCAGGGGTTAGTCTTAGGAACCCAAACTAGTTTGGGTCCCTTTCTATAGGCAAAGGGGTAAATCAAATTTCTTTTAGCTCACCCAGGCAGCCTATTTTTCTGATGAACAAAGGCTTTGTTCTTTTTACTCGCCTTTTCTTTTGCATTACATTCATTTTTGTAATGACCTGTCTTGCCACAGTGTGTGCAAATTTTGTTTTCAAGAAGAGTGAGGTCCTTTCTTTTAGGGTTCCACTTAGGTGCTTGAGACCCATATCCAAGTCCTCTCTTGTTGCTACTATGATGTTCTTAGCCAGGAAAGTGCATCAGAAGCCTTATTCCATTAGCAAGTTCTGTCTAGTTCATGCTTTACCTTCCCTAGATCTTCTTTTAAGACTCTTATCTGCTCATCTTTCCTGTACAACTCATCATTCATTTTTCCTAAGTTTTCTTCTAAGGTGATATGTGTGTGATCAGCTTTCTTCTTACCTTTTCCTAATTTTAGTTTTAAATTTTTAGACCTAAGTTCTAGGACACTGGTGTTAAGTTCAAGAACCTGGTTCTTCAACTCAGCATTTTTACTGTGACTCTCATTAGCCCTAGATTCTAGATTTTTTCACTTGGCTTTTAAGATCACACACTCCCTAGACAACTCTTCCTTCTCATTGTTAATTATCTCAGACTTATCGATGAAGTCTAGAAATAGTTCAGTCAATCTTTCATCAGACAAAAAATTAATCTTGTCTCTGAGATGAAGGACATTTACCTCTTGTTCATCATCTGATTCTCCGATGGCCATAAGTGCTTGTTCATCTCTAGCTTCATCTTCTGTATCATCATCTGATATTTCTTCCCAAGCAGCAACCATAGCCTTTGTTGATCCTTTGATCCTTTTGGGTTGAACCTGTTCCTTCTTCATGTTCCTTCGTTCTGCACTTTCCTTCTTCCATTTAATTTCCCACTAAGGACAGTTCTTGATCATATGATCAGTCTTACCATATTTGTAGCAACCCTCATTGGTCTGTTTCTTAGGAGCCCTTGGTTTGTTGAAGGTTGTACCTCTTGAAGAACCCTTTCCTCTCATTAGGTATTTTTGAAATCCATTGTGATCATGGCTATTTCATCATCCTCCAAATCTGCACCTTCAGCTATTCTGAGAGCCGGACTTCTTTCCTTCTTAGGTGCATCTATTTTCATGGTTTGTCTTCTCAGTTCATAGGTAGTGAGGTTTTCAATGAGTTCATTCAGCTTGAGGGTAGCAATGTTCTTTGATTCCTGAATAGCAGTGATTTTGCTTTCCCAAATCACTGGTAAGACCGTTGTCAAAATTTTCTCAATCTTGTCTTCTTCAAGGATAATTCTCCCAAGAGATTTAAGTTCATTGGTTAGTATTGTGAACCTTGTGTACATCTCCTAGATAGTTTCTCCTTCCTTCATAGAGAAATTCTCATATTGAGAATATAGCAGTGTTCCTCTTGATCTCTTTACTTGATGAGTTCTTTTATGAGCCACTTGTAAAGTGCCTCATATCTCCTTGGCAGTGCTATAGCTTTGAATCCTACTATACTCGTCTGGACCCAGTCCACACACAAACCATTTCTTGGCCTTGGCATTCTTCTCCCATTTTTTCCAGCCTTCAACAGAGTAGTCAGCTCTTGTCTTTGGCACGTCCACTCCTTCAACATTCTTCTTTGTAGTCGCCAGGGGACCATCAGTAACTATGTCCCAGAGTTCATAGTCTGCTCCTATGATATGATCTCTCATCCTGTTCTTCCACCAAGAATAGTACTGACCAATAAAGAGTAGAGGCCTAGTAGTTAATTGCCCTTCCCAGTTTTTAGGTGGTGCACTCATCTTGATCTTTTCCTAAGGTGTTCACCTCTTCAAGGATAACCCGCTCTGATACCAATTGATGTTTTAAGCATCAATACCATACAAGAGGGGCTGATTTGTATGGTACCCAATTTTCGCTTAACTACTATATAGAAGAACATGGTCCTTCTAGGTGTTCCAACTACTACTGTTTGCGGAATAATAAATACGGAAAATAAGGAACACAGAGATTTTTACGTGGAAAATACCTGGCTTAAAAGGTAAAAAAAACTACGACCTACTACTCAGTAGGATTTTCCCAAACTTCCACTAAAATTACTAAGCCAAAATAGTATTTATAAAAACTCTTTGTAAACCTAAGGATTAACTCTGATCCCGTTGTGGCACACAACCTCAACTATTGCGACAACTTCAAGTTAACTCTAACTTGAACACTCAAGGTACCTAATACAATTACGTCTATGAAAGTTGAAAGGTACAATGTAAAATCACCTACTACAATTGAACTAAAATAAAAGATAGACACATGGAACTGGTTCTTCTATCTCGTTCAAGTATCTTCAGGAGTGCACACTTAAATCACAAATAAATTGCTTGCAAAATCACCTTGCTCTTTCGCTCTCAACTTAAGTTTAACTTCTGCTTATGTGCAACACCTGTAAAAGAGAACGACGATGACTTTTAATAGGTTAGTAATTAGAGATTGACTGGGATTCAATTGTTTCTCTTCTATTGTAGAAGAGTTCATGATGATCACAAACTCTAACACTATCTTCATCCTAAACTGTGTTCTCTTCATTTAAGGAGTCTTTCTCTCTTTATCAAATATACAACCTTTTCGATCAGATCAGGAGATATCGCTGCTTGATCAGTTAGACTTATCTCCTTCATGTGCATCTCACATGTACAGGTTGACCATGACTGTGCTTCACAAGATGGACCTGGTCCATGTCTGAGTTCTTTTGTCAATCTTCAAAACTTTACATGTTCCTGGGCTAACATGGCCATCATTCAAATTGACACTAACAGGCACATGAGTGTTTGACCAAAAGGAAACTTATCACCTATGACCAAGCTAGCAAAAGGAACCATAAGCATAGGGTCAAATGGAGTGAGTTGTTCGTCGGTATTTCATTGAGGATTATTAGCAAACATTTGGTCCTCCGTGACTTGTTCAGTTTCCAATTCAGCTTTAATCCTAGAGGTAAGGGCAGTTGCATGTGAAAGCTTCTCAGATTCAACAAACAAATAAGTAAATGGCTCAATCCCACTAGGTACAAAATGAGCACCTCTGACAAGAAGAGCAAGGAGTACTTCATCACTTGCACAATGACAAGGTATATCAGGTTCATCACTCTAGAGAAATGCGTCAAACACCTTGTCTTGAACTGGTTTATACTTGTCTCCACAAAGTAAACTATAGTTGGAATCCTGTATACCAGGGACATGAAGGCTTGTGAATAAACCTAAAGAGGAAGGAGCGTGAATTTTGGAGTTCGCAAGTGTAACCGATGAACTATTAGCGATTGTATTAGGGAAAATCTAGTAGACACTGCAGTAATGGCTTGTTCCATCTTGTTGGTTGGTCAGATTCAAGCTCATAAAAATTTGAATTATGTTGCAAATCAGCAAAAGTCCATTTATAATAATGCAGAAGAAACTTCTCCTTAAAATGGTTCCAATCATAGAATTGTTTACTGTTGTCGCACCTCCTTTTCACCGCGCCCGCGGGGCGCGTGGGGAGTTTTCTCCAATTAAAGGACAGTCGAAACGGGATTTATTTAATTGTTTCAGAGTCGCCACCTGGGAATTTTAAGGCGTCCCAGGTCACCAATTTTTAATCCCTGAATCGAGGAGAATATGACTCTGTTTATTATTTTGCGAACCAGAAATCCTGAGTAAGGAATTCTGTTAATCCGGAAGAAGGTATTAGGCATTTCCGAATTCCGTGGTTCTAGCACGGTCGCTCAACTGTTTTGATTATTGGCTTAATTATCTTGATTCTTACTAAATATGTTCTTATTGCATGATTTTTACTACCGCTTTTACTTATTGTTTACAATTATATAAACGAATTACGCGTACGTATATTCGCATTATATACCTTTCATAATTATGGGGATCATGACACGCATACGTGTACACAATATAATTGATCATATTATATCCTTTATGCTCGTGATTTAAAATAGAATTAAAAATGTTATCACCCTCATATTTAAACAGTGAACTGCACACCCCGGGTTAATTTATTTTAACATTTTTTGGAGAAATCCTTTTCTTAAATATTCGCTCGAAATTGCGCGTACGCATAATCCGAATTTGTTTTTTTTTAATATAATCAGGGTACACGAACGCATCCCTAATCGCGCAAAATATTTGTAATGGTATTATGGATTTTCCACAAATTGTTTATTATATTCATACATTTTTATGTGAAAATCATGAGAACTCCCATTTTAGAGGCCCTTAAATTCTTTGAAAAGAATTCAAAATCTATTAAATGTTGCCCGTCGATTATAATTCCAAATATGAATCATATTCTTTCGAGCCATTCAATTTTTAGGAGTAAAATAAACAAAGTATGATTAAGAATACCACTTTCTCGTAAATACAATATATATATATATGTATATACCCAAAAATGAATTACTAAAAAAAATGTTTTATAAGGGGAAGAGATATTTTTGAAGAATTTTTCATTATTTATTTAGTGCAAATTCTATCTCTACTTACCATTAATATAAAGTGTTGCAATTTATGCTTGTACAGCTCGCTTCATTCTCATATACTCGCTTTTAATCTAATATGCCTAATTATTTGATTAATTTATTTTATGAAGGTAAATAGGCCTCGAGCTTATAGGAAAGGAATTATTACGAGCCAATTCAATAAAATTACCTTACATGCAACCTAACTGTATGTCGTAAATATTCATAACGTTTTAACATCGTAACAAGCTATATCATATCACCTTTCGCCAACGTTTATACACACATCTTATTATCTTATAAAAATATACCACCAATACCATCTTAACCTTATTTAACAACAAGAATTAGTAATGTAGTTTTCTTGATATTTCTACATTACTCCTTACTTAACTAACAAACCCATAAAATTTAAATAATGGCCCACTTTATGCCATGTTTCCTACCTTGACAACTTAAATATACCTTCCCTTAATGAAAATTTCGAAATTAACCCTATTACAATACTTATACAAGTTTCAAGAAATGACATTTAACTTACAGTCATTAAGTCGAAATATACTACTATTAAACCAACTTGAAACAAAGCTGAATTTTTAACTAAAGAGCTCAAATGAATAGAAGATAGTATTACAATTTAAACTTTATTTATTGCCATGTTGAAACCCTTCACAACATAAGTTTTAAAAGATGTGTACCTGGAAATGAAGGCAGAAGAAGTAGATTTCAGCAGTAGCAGCAGTAATTAACAGCAGAATATACCAATAACACAGCAAGTCTGAACAAGACCCGTTAACCCAGATGAACAGTGACAGAAACTTGAAGGAAAGATTTCGGATTTTCTGACTGAATAATATCCACACAAAAAAACAAACAACGGACAGATTCTAGAAGGATAACATTTTTTTTTCTTCAGATTTTCAGTTTCTTCCTGTTTCAGATTCCTATTTCTGATTTTTCTATTTCTGTTTTCTTCTCTTCTTTCCTTTCTTAAAATTTGATCTAAATCTGATTTTTCCTTCTTTTTACAATCTGATCTTAAAATCTGATTTTTCCTCCTCAATTTCACACACTCTTTTCTCCTTTCTTTTCTTTCTTTCTGTCTGAAAGGCTCCTTAAAATCTGATTTTTCCTTTTTCTCACTGAAAGGCTCTCTCCTTTTTTCTTGTTTTTCTTTCTGAAAGAGCTCCCTTAAAATCAGTCCCAATCCCCCTCTATTTATACAAGGTTGTCCTATACCCTTCTAGTGCTGCCAGGGCCCTTTTCTCCTTTAAAAAATCAGAAAAGTTCCATTAAAACTATTTTTGAATACTTTAAATCCTATTGAGTGCTATTATCCTGTTTTTCAGCAGCCCATTATCCCTTGTTCCCCATCAGTATCTTAAATTATAGCCATTAACATCCCACTTTCAGTCCACTATTCTATCACATTACCCTTACTGTTCTGTCCCAAAAATGTCCCAGAATTCCTACTATAATTACTGTTATTACTGCCTTAAATTCAGAATCTAACAATACAGATTTTAAAATCTGTTTAAGCAATTATAACCAATCCTATGATTTGAGACAGTACATCACATTTATGCACAAGAGTTAAATTTAAATAGATGATTCTCAATTGAATACTGAACCTGAATAACACACACTAACATTACATAGAACATGCAGGATTATTTCAACTGAGATTCAAAACTGAACCAAAAAGAAAACAAATACAGGAGCATTGTCAATATACTGACAATGCCCTGAAACTCAATGCTCAGAAATCAACACATACACAGCATTCATTTGAATTTACTGGTTTATTAAACAAGAACCAACTGATTAACAATAACTAATTAACTGGTTATAGCAAAATAATCTACTCAAAACAGGTTGTCTCAGTCAACATTTTCAGAAGCAAGATTCACAATACAACTAATCGACGAACTTAATCGAGCCGATTACACACATTGTACATAATCACAATCAACAGAAACAATTCACATTTAGAATCAAGTAGACGGGTAGGGGACAGTATAACAAAATTTGACTAGAAAATTATGAAAAATTAAACAAATTAATGAAACGAACATAGAATACACGTAGAATGCACATAAGAAACAGAAATTACCTCTGGACCTTCAAATTCAACCGGACTCAACTCAATTTGGATTTGGACTTTGTTTGAAATCAAACAGACCTTAGTCGAAGTATTTTCTATTGAAAATACTTTGACTAAGGTCGATTAAACCTCAATCTTTCGTCTGAAGTGAACAGAATCCAAAAGTCTGGTATTTCTAGGGTTCTTGAAGGTTCGATTTGGGACTTAACCATTTCTGGTCAGATTCGAGGGGGACCAAATACGACACAAGGGTGAGGGTAGCCTAGGGGTCATTTGGTGTCATTTTAGAACGGATCTGAGTTTGTTCTTGTTTGGTCCGAATCTTCAAAAGAAGATTCGAGAAGCTCGGAACTGATTCGAGCCAAACAAACATCAGATCCATAACGAGGCATGCTAGGGGGTACTATGGTGTTATTTTGGAAGCCATTGGAAAGGTTTGAGTTTTCAGACCCACCTTCGATTTAATATTCGAAGAGTTGGGGTCTGATTCGAAGGAAACTAAGGTTAGATCTGTGTAGAGGAAGTGGTGAGGAGTCTAGGGTGTTATTTTGGTGACCGGCGGCGTTGATGCCGCCGGGTTTCAGGCGGTGGGATCCTAGGGCGGCTAGGGTTAGGGGTGAGTTTCGGAAGGGACGATGAACAGGGAAGGAGGGGGGGTTTGGCTAGGGGGGCCGGGGTAAGGTTTTGGGCCTTATATAGGGGTGGGGTGGATTGACATTGTCCGTTGGATTAGGCAGGATAGACGGCTAAGATCTATTCACTTAACCAAACGATGTCGTTTGGTTTAAGTAAGGGGGACGGGTTGAACCGGGTATTAGATCGGGTAAGGGTCTCGGGTTAGGGTGATGAGATCTCGGCCGTTGGATGGATTTAATCCAACGGCCCTTGATGAAGGATGATGAAACGTCGTCGTTTGACGTAGCTGAATTGGACCGGACAGGCTTGTTTGGATTGGGCTGTGGAGGGTTTAAAATTGTTTGGGCCTGATTTTTTGTTTTAAGATTTTTGGCCCAGATACGTTTTACCCTCTTAATTTCCACTTCTTTTAATTTAATTATTAAAATCCTAATTAAGATTATAAAAACAAGAATTAACTTTACAATACTAATCAGTCTTTAACAATTATTAACACATAAAAAAAATTAATCACATAGTGAAACATATTTAAAAATAGAACGAATGCATATATTTTATTTTATTTAAATTATCTTTCAAATGCATAATTAAATCCTATATGCATGCAACATGTATTTTATTTTAATTTTCATTTCATTATGACAAAGTAACATTTACGGACATAACACAAATATTAAACACCACGCAAAAATTCAAAAATTACACAGTAAAAGAAATTTATTTTATTTTTTGATTTATTTTGGAGTAGTTTTCGTAAGGCAAAAATCACGTGCTCACAGCTGCCCCTCTTTGCGCGTAAACTCGAAGAGTTTTCGTGCAAAGATAAAGTGAGCAGATACGAGCGATTTTTGCCCGTTCAAATACTCCGTGGGAAGCATTTTTTTGAAAGATTTGACCGAACCTCTGCTTCAAAGGTTTTCTACATATCCTTGGCTATAAAGGAATCAGGTCAATGTAGTTCGGGAAGTTTTGGGGTAGCTGGGACTACCGTGGGACTGTGATGTTACTGCTGCTTCGTGCTGTTTTTACTGCCTGCTGACCTCCTTATTACACCTTACTTCCAAGGTAATACAAAAAGCTAAACTAGACTATGGTACATGAATTATAAAATCTTATCTAGATCATGCCCTTGCGTTTCTTGTTGTCTTGATATCTTGGTGACTCTTGGGCATTTGGCTTTTTTTCATTTTCCTTTTCATTGTGTCCCATATTTTCTTCATCTATTTGTGACTCTTGTTGTTTCTTGCTGGGGATTTTGTTGGACTCCTCTGCTTTATTGATTCTAAGTGTGCTCCTTTCTCATATGAGCAGGCTTTTGACTTCAATACTTCAATTGTATTCCCTTGTTCTCCAGGTGGGTGCCTGACTGCTTCTTTTCTTTCTTCATCCTCGTTCTCCAGGTGGACGCCTGACTTCTTTTTAACTTCTTCATCCTCATTCTCCAGGTGGATGCCTGACTTTTTTAATTCTTATCCTCGTTCTCCAGGTGGACGCCTGACTTCTTCAATTCTCCATACAAATTCTCCAAGTGGACGCCTGATTTCTTCAATTCTTCATCCTCATTCTCCAGGTGGACGCCTGACTTCTTTAATTCTCATCCTCATTCTCCAGGTGGACGCCTGACTTCTTTAATTCTCATCCTCATTCTCCAGGTGGACGCCTGACTTCTTTAATTCTCATCCTCATTCTCCAGGTGGACGCCTGACTTCTTCTTTTCTCATCCTCATTCTCCAGGTGGACGCCTGACTTCTTCTTTTCTCATCCTCATTCTCCAGGTGGACGCCTGACTTCTTTAATTCTCATCCTCATTCTCCAGGTGGACGCCTGACTTCTTCTTTTCTCATCCTCATTCTCCAGGTGGACGCCTGACTTCTTTAATTCTCATCCTCATTCTCCAGGTGGACGCCTGACTTCTTTAATTCTCATCCTCATTCTCCAGGTGGACGCCTGACTTCTTCTTTTCTCATCCTCATTCTCCAGGTGGACGCCTGACTTCTTTAATTCTCATCCTCATTCTCCAGGTAGACGCCTGACTTCTTTATTTCTCATCCTCATTCTCTAGGTGGACGCCTGACTTCTTCTTTTCTCATCCTCATTCTCCAGGTGGACGCCAGACTTCTTTAATTCTCATCCTCATTCTCTAGGTGGACGCCTGACTTCTTTAATTCTCATCCTCATTCTCCAGGTGGACGCCTGATTTCTTCTTTTCTTCATCCTCATTCTCCAGGTGGACGCCTGACTTATTTAATTCTTATGCTCGTTCTCCAGGTGGACGCCTGACTTCTTTAATTCTTATCCTCATTTTCCAGGTGGACGCCTGACTTCTTTAATTCTCATCCTCATTCTCCAGGTGGACGCCTGACTTCTTCTTTTCTCATCCTCATTCTCCAGGTGGACGCCTGACTTCTTTAATTCTCATCCTCATTCTCCAGGTGGACGCCTGATTTTTGCCTTACGAAAAACTACTCCAAAATAAATCAAAAATAAAATAAATTTCTTTTATTGTGTAATTTCTGAATTTGCGTGGTGTTAAATATTTGTTTATGTCCATAAATGTTTACTTTGTCATGATAAAATGAAAAATAAAATAAAATACATATTGCATGTATATAGGATTTAATTACGCATTTAAAAGATAATTTAAATAAAATCACAAAAATATGCATTGGTTCTATTTCAAATGTTTCACTGTGTGATTGATGTTTTGTCTATGTGTTAAATAATTGTTATAGAGTAATTAATATATTTTTGTGAAGATAAAATTATATTATAGTTAATATTATTGTAATGATAATTTTGTTTTTATTTTTAAATTAGGATTTTATTAATTAATAAAATCAATAAATAAAAAATATACAAGTTGTAAAGATTGGACCTGGATTAAAATCCAGGCCCAAATCAATTTACCCCCCTGTCAGCCCAATCCAAACAGCCTGTCCGGTCCAATTCAAAGCCAGAACCAAACGACGTCGTTTGGTCACCTCTCATCAAGGGCCGATGGATTAAATCCAACCAACGGCCAAGATTTCATCACCCTAACCCAAGACCCTTACCCGATCCATTAACCCGATTCAGTCCGACCTCAACTTTAAACCAAACGACGTCGTTTGGTTTAATGAATTAATCCTGGCCCTTCATCTTGCTTGATCGGACGGACGATATCAATCCACCCCACCCCTATATAAGTCCCAAACCCTTACCCCGACCCCTAACTAAACACCCCCGCATCCTCTCTTGTTCATCGTCTTCCCAAACAGACCCCTAAACCTAGCCGCCCCTATCCCTTTCGCCTGAAACCCGGCGGCATCAACGCCGCCGGTCACCAAAGTAACACCCCAGAACCCCCTGAACCTCCTCTATCCAAATATGTTATCTGCTTGGTTCGAATCTCCCTGAAGGTTCTCGAATCTTCATTTGAAGATTCGAGCCAAGTTCAGATCTAAACCAAACAGCACCTAGTTAACACCATAGCTTCCCCTAGTCATCCTGAGTATGGATCTGTTGTTTGTTTGGCTCGAATCAGTTCTGAACTTCTCGAATCTTCTTTTGAAGATTCGGACCAAACAAGAACAAACTCAGATCCGTTTCAAACTAACACCAAATGACCCCTAGGCTACCCTCACCCATGTATCATGTTTGGTTCTTCTCGAATCTGACCAGAAATGGTTAAATCCCAAATCGAATTTTTAAGAACCCTAAAAATACCAAACTTTCGGATTCTGTTCAGATTAAGTAAAGATTGAGGTTCAATCGACCTTAGTCGAAGTATTTTCAGTGGAAAATACTTCAACTAAGGTCTGTTTGATTTCAAACAAAAATCCAAATCCAAGTTGAGTTCGAGTCGGATTAAAATTGAAGATTCAAAGGTATTTTTTTCTATTTCTGTTTGTGATATTCTGTATGTATTTTCGTTTGTTTAATAACTTGTGGATTTTTCATATTTTTGTTTTGATTAATTTTGTTATACTGTTCCCTACCCGTCTACTTGATTTTCTAAAGTGAAATGTTTCTGTTGGTTATGATTGTTTACAATGTGTGTAATCGACTCGATTAAGTTCGTCGATTAGTTATATTACGAATTTTCATTTCTGAAAATGCTGACTAAAACAGTCTGCTTCTATTGTTTTAGACTAATTATTGACAAATGTTGTAAATAGTCAACTGATTAATACTCGTCAATTAAATCATGTTTGTTTGTGAATCAGTGAATTCAAATGTATGCTGTATATGTTGTTTTCTGAACAGGGCATTGTCAGTATATTGACAATGCTCCTGTGTATGTTTGATCTTAGTTCAATTATAAGTTCAGTTTGCATTATTATGCTGAACTCAATGTAATATTGTCAAGTTTGAGTTCAAGTTTACAAATGATGATTAGATGTAATTGTGATAGAATGTTTACATTCTTAGGATTCAGTCCAGAACCTAAGAGAATTGGTTATAGCTGTGTTAAATCAGGTTGATAATTAAGTTTGAACAGATTTTTAAATCTGTTTTGTAAATTCTGTTACGATTTTGCATTTAAGGCAGTAATAATAGTGATCACAGTAGTATTTCTGGGATAAAAGCAGTAGGGTAATTTGATAATAATAGAGGGCTGAAAGTGGTATGTTAATGGCTATTAGTTAATGATACTAATGGGGAACAAAGGGTAATGGGGCTGCTTAAAATCAGGATAGGATCATTTAATTTATTCAAAAGCAGTTTTAATGGAACTTTTTGATTTTAAAAGAAGAAGGGGGTCCAAGAAGCACTTAAAAAGATAAAGACCAGCCCTGTATAAATACAGGGAGCTGGACAGCTTAAAAGGGGCAGACTTTAAGAGATTTTTGGAGGAGAAAAAATCTGAAAAGGCAGATTTTGAGAGAAAAACAAAAATCTGCGAAGAAAGAAAAATAGTAAAGGAAACAGAAAATAGAACACTCACATACACACTCACACACAGATACAACAGCAGAAACAGAAAATCAGAAAAAATGGGAATTTGAAACTGAAAAGAAACTGAAATCTGAAATGTTGTTCTTTTGTTGAATCTGTTCAACTTTATGTGATTCCACTATTCAGTTAAAATCTGAAGTGTCTTTTAAAATACTGTATTGTGCATCTGGTTTCCTCGGGTCGTATTATCGCTCAAATCTGTGGAAATACGGATATTCTGTTGAATTTGTTACTGCTGCTACTGCTGAAATTTACTCCTTATACCTCCATTTCCAGGTACATATCTTCTTAAATTCTATGTTGGAAAGAGATTCGGCATGATAAATCAATGAAGTTTGAGTTGCAGTTCTATTTTTCCATTTATCTAAGTTTGTTATTATAAATTTCAGTTTTGTTTCATGTTATTTCATATAGAGGTATGCTGGACATGTTAATTATCAGTTGATCATTTTCCTTTGAAATTCATACAAGTATTGTAATAATTTTATCTATTCCAGAATTTCATTAAGGTATAGTTATGGTTGAATTGTTAAGATAGGGAATATGGCATGAGGTTGGTTATTAATTAAGTCTTACAACATTGCTAGACAGATATAAAGTAGTCCGGGAATATAAAGAAATGAGTGGTTAGTGTATTTCGATTGTTTGGTTGTGGATTAAGGCTAGACGATGATTGATGGTACTTAATTCATATATGGCGTAATAATTATTATGGTTAACACCAATAGTTGGAAGTTGCATTATTATCCTCCATTATGTTTGCAAACGTCGAAACAGGGTGAATAATGTTGTAGGCAATATTACTTTATTAAGTCAATTAGGTAAATTTGTTCTCTTTCTTAAAATAACAAATAGCCTAGGAGGTTTTAATGTGAAAGTTAGTAACAAGGGTTGATTATATATACATTTAAGTTTAACCATAAGCAGAATCAATTATAATAATTTCGCCTATTCGATTAAAAACGAATATATGAGAATAAGTTGAGATGTACATGTACAGATTGCAACACTTTAAATCAATGGTAAGCAAAAAATAGAAATTGCATTAAGTAAATAATAAAAATTCTTGGAAAATATTTCTTTCCTTTATGAATCATTCATTTTCAGTTTCATATGCAATTTATTCTTTGGCATATATATATATATATATGTCATATTTGTTTTAAAGATAATATTAATCATATTTTTATTCTGTCCTTTGAATTTGAATAGTCTTGGGATGAACATAATTAATACTCGGAAATTATAGTCAACGGGAAATATTCAAAATTTGTGAATTTCTTTTTAAAAGAATTTAAAGACACCCCTTGAATATGAATTTCTCAGTATTTTCATATAAAATATATGGATATAATAAACAATTTGTGGAAAATCCATAATATCATTACAAATATTTTGAGCAATTAGGGATACGTTCGCGTACCCTGATTATATTTTTAAAAGCAAAATTCGGATTATGCGTACGCGCAACTTCGAGCGAATATTTAATAAAAGGATTTTTCCAAAGGCGTTAAATCAATTTCATAAAAACCTGAGATGTACGGTTCACTATTCAAGAAAAACAAATATTCTCGATTCGACAATAATTTCGAAAAATGATTGTTTAATAAATATATTACCAAAAAATTATTGTGTACACGTACGCGTGACACAATTCCGCATTTTTTTTAAATTTATAACACGAGTATACGTACGCGTAATTCGATTCAAAGAAGGGTCCTTAATCACAATAAGTAAAAGCGGTAGAAAAATCACGTAACAAAAAGTATTTAATAAAAATCAAGATAATTAAGCCAATAATAAAAACAGTTAAGCGACCGTGCTAGAACCACGGAATTCGGAAATGCCTAACACCTTCTTCCGGATTAACAGAATTCCTTTCTCAGGATTTCTGGTTCGCAGAATAATAAACAGAGTCATATTCTCCTCGATTCAGGGATTATAACTGGTGACTTGGGACGCCTTAAAATTCCCAGGTGGCGACTCTTAAATGATTAAATAAATCCCGTTTCGACTGTCCTTCAATTGGAGAAAACTCCCCACGCGCCCTGCGGGCGCGGTAAAAAGGAGGTGCGACAGCTCTGGCGACTCTGCTGGGGAGACTGTTATTGTAACCCAGAACCATTGGTTCAGGGTTTAAAGAATTCGAGCTTAAATATCTGTGTTAATTGGCTTTATTTACTATATGATTTTCAACTGTTTATATGCTAATATGCTAAATGTTTTTTTTTACCGCTTTAATATTATTTAAATTGTGAATATATATAATTGCTACGAAACCCCCTTCTTTCTGAGTCTTCTGAATTTATGGTGTACACGTGCGCGTGACCCACCTTTCTGTTAAAGTCATACCAAATAAGACGGAGTTGGGACAAGTAACTAGGCCGGACAGACTTTCGTGCTCCCGGTACGTTATCCCCGCTTCAGCTCAAACTGTCCGTTTGGGTAAGCCAGGTTTAGAACAATCAACCTAAGGTTTTACACTTAGAATAACTCAGCCATGTACCGGATCCCTAGTAGGAACGAATATTTGCATCATATGCATTTGGCCTTGGAGACTCAACACAGGGGTTGGGTCGAAAAAATATAGTTTTAAATTTTGAAATATTTAAAAAAAAAAAAAATTCGAAATGATTTTTAGTATAAATTTTCCAAAATGAATTTTGACTTCATTAAAATTAAATTTCAGATACAAAATGAGCACCACACAAAGTCCCTCATCCACAAGTACGGAAGAATTTCTATGTCAGCTTCAAATGTGGTGGTATGATTTAGGCGAAGACGGTCAAAAATGGGTCGTCAAGCATTTGGGAAATCTCACGGACATTATGAAAGTTGAACCTCGTGATGATCTGATTACGGCATTAGTAACTTTCTGGGATCCTGTTCACAATGTTTTTCGTTTCTCTGACATCGAGCTTACTCCTACATTAGAGGAGATAGCTGGCTATGTTGGTTTTGACGGAAGTTTAAGAAATCAAAGCTTGATATTCACAAAGGCTCCTTCAATACATCGATTCTTCGGTCTTCTGAACATCAGCAGTCAAATCAGGAAAAGCAATGTCATAAATGGATGTTGTTCCTCAACTTTTTGTATTCCAGGTTTGGAAAGTCAGATGGGTTCGAAATTCATGAGAAAGGCCTTACTAATAAGCAAAACAAAGACACTTGGAAGATGCACCGTCGATTTGCTTTCATGGTGGCTTTTCTAGGAGTCATGGTCTTCCCAAATAAAGAGCGAACAATTGATATTCGCACCGCAAAAGTTGTGCAAATCCTCACCACTAAAGAAAATCACACCCTTGTCCCCATCATTCTATCAGATATTTATCGGGCTTTGACTTTATGCAAATCAGGAGCGAAAGTTTTCGAAGGATGCAAAATTTTGTTGCAAATGTGGGTGATTGAACATCTCCAACAACAGCCCAAGATCATACAGTATGGGTCGAACAAAGCTAATTTCATCAAGAGCTATGAGGAAAGAACAAAAAATTATCAAGCTCCAGAAGGGATAGAAGCATGGGTATCTCATCTAAAGGCTTTAACGGCAAATCAAATTGAATGGACTCTGGGATGGCTCCCGATGAGAGAAGTAATACATATGTCAACCTCAAATAGTTATCTACTACTATTGGGATTGAGAAGCATTCAGCCGTATGCACCACTAAGAGTCCTAAGGCAACTAGGGAGATATCAAATAGTTCCTGATGAGGAAGATTTGAGTATGCAAGTAATCGAATTACACCCAGAAGCCACTATTCCCGAAGCTCTACTTCAGCAGATGTGGAACGGGTGCCGATACTTGAAAAGTGATACTCAAGTCCTAGACACTACCAAAGGTGAGATAAATCCTGGATATGCAAGGTGGTTCGAAAAACGGTCTCGCGTGGATGATGTACCAGAACCAGAGCTAAAAAGGCCAACAAAAAGACCCCATGTTCAAAACTTCAATGATAAAATCCAAGAGCGGTTGATCTGGGGAGAAAAAGAAAAAGGGTACAAAGCAACTATCCATGCCCTAAAAGAAAATCTAAGAAGCCTCAGTTTAGAGAAAGATTTGCAAGAACAAGAAGCCGAAGGCGAGAAAAAGAGTCTAGCTTGTGAGAATGAAAATCTTCATGCTCGATTCCAAAAAATGAAAAGAATCTCTGAAACGCCAAAGAGGAGCTGGAAGGATCTAAAAACCATCGCCAATCTCTTCGAAAAAATGCAAGATTATGATTCCATTCTTGCGGAAAACGAAAGGGCATTGAGCAAAGCAAAAGAAAGGATCCAACAATTAAACGAAGAAGACAGATCTAACAAGGAACGCCAAGATAGGCAATCCGAAAAAGACAAGGCTCAATTCAAAAAGGAAAAAGACTATTGTATGCGATCAGAAGACCAGCTTCGTGCACAACTAGAAGAGGCAAGAAGATGCAACATAGAATATCAACAAGCAGACCTCGACAGGGAAAGATCGCAAGCAAGATTAGAGCAGGTCAGACTCCGAGCTCTATTAGAATCAGCTTTAGATCGTGAAAACCGTGTCAGAGATATAGCCACCACTCGTCAGCAGCAATTGCAAGACCAAGACCAACGTCTCCAAGGTTTCAGGGCACAAATCCACGACCTGGCAGTCTTCACATCTCAAAGTTATGTAAACTGCCAAGGAATGGATTATGAAAGGTTTACAGAGCATGCGCCCACTTTTGCTCGTCATCTAGCAATGGAGTTGGAAAGGATGTATCGTACGCTGGGAGGCCATCCAGGTCAAGCCCCACATTGAACAGATAATCCAATATTAGAGAACAAAAGTGGAAAGTGGGGCATGTTGTGAGATGTTATGAATTGTATCTTTTATTTTGATTTAAGTGTGTGTGTTTCAAGCTATTTTCTTAAAGTTTTCAAATGTAATTCCATCTTTGTGTAATGAATAAACATGATTGACTTTGATCCGAACTACGCAAGGTCTGATTCATGTTTGGCATGATACGTAGGCAATCTCTAAGATTCGACCACCACGATAAAGATATATATAGTAAATAAAAGCGAATGACAATTTTTCAATTTCAAGAAAGCTGGGACGACACAAGCAACCGAGCGAATGCATAATAGAAAGGGATTATTTGTCTAGGAGCATTACATCTCAACGTGTGATTATATATGTGTTAAACTCTCAAAACTAACAAGTTTGTTCATTTTCAGAATTCAAGCAGTTAGTTTCTCTAAAGAGTATACTGGCATATTATCACTATCACACAAGATCAAAAGGACCAATACCCGAAAGTATGTCTATCCCAGATGTTGACACAAGTATGGAGATAGAAGAGATGGATGTCGGAAAAATGAAAGAAGAGATGTTTAAGCTCAAGCAGCAAATGGCTGAAATGTACCAAGCTTGGTCTACAGGACAGTTACCCCCATCTTACCCAAATAACCCTGTTCCATCAATGACCCAAACTCAGGATAATATCACCACTGAATTATCCCCAAGTTTCCCCATTTATCAGCACTACCGAGGCACCACCTCTCAGACACCACAGTCTCCACCTCCAAAACCAGTTCCGTACCTTCCTCCACCTATGACTCCTGTTTTCGTAGCACCTCCCCCTGCTACATTTCACAAATCTCCTAGTGAGCCTACATTTCAGGCCCAAGACAACCAATATTACCCCCGTAGCCCACCTTCAAAGCCTCCGAAATCAATTCAACTGCTCCTCGGTTTGATCTCCCAACCGAAATTGACAAGCCAGCCAAAAATGCTGAACAAGAAGAGATGTTCAGGAAGGTCAAAAGTCTAGAACAGTCGTTCCGAGACATGCGGGGATTAGGTGGGCAAGTCAGTGTAGCATACAAAGATTTATGCTTATTCCCTAATGTACAATTGCCAGTTGGCTTCAAGATTCCCAAATTTGACCTATACAGCGGGCACGACGACCCAGTAGCCCACTTAAGGGGTTTCTGTAGCAAGATGCCAGGAGCTGGGGAAAAGGATGAATTATTGATGGCTTACTTCAGTCAAAGTTTAAGCGGATCAGCTTTGGAGTGGTATACACTCCAGGACCATGGAAGATGGTACACCTGGTATGACCTGGCACAGGCATTCGCATACCATTTCCAATACAATCTGGAAATCATCCCAGATCGATTATCTTTGACCAAATTTGAGAAGAAACACAATGAAAGTTTCAGAGAGTATGGTTTTCGGTGGAGAGAACAGGCAGCAAGAGTGGATCCTCCTATGAAGGAGAGCGAAATGGTAGATTACTTCCTCCAAGCCTTGGAACCAACTTACTATGCCCACTTGGTTTCAGCGGTTGGAAAATCATTCAACGAGGTAGTAAAGATGGGAGGTATGGTAGAAGAAGGCCTCAAAACAAATAAAATCATGAGCTATTCAGCAATTAAGGCAACTACTCAAGCTATTCAAGGCGGGGTAGGAGGAATCGGAGGAAAGAAAAGGGAGGAAGCAGCAGTAGTTGATTCAGGAATTTGGCCGGGACCCAGAGGTTCACCACTTTACTATAATCAACAACGACCTCGCCAATCAGCTTACCACCATGATTCATCCCAACACTACTATCACCCTTCAGAGCCTCATTTTTCCATTAACCATGCTCAAGCATACAATCAGCCACCTGTTCACACCAATTGGCGTGCTCCTGTCACACCAAATACTTATCCCCGAGCTTATCCCGGACCAGGTTTCAGGCCTAGGCCAGCATTCAGGGGAGAAAGGGAATAGAAAAGGAAAACTTACACCCCATTGGGAGAGTCTTACACTAATCTGTTCCACAGGTTGAGACAGCTAGACATGCTGAGACCAATACAATCCAAACTACCCAATCCTCCTCCAAAGAATTTGGATTACACCATTAGCTGTGAATATTGCTCCGGTGCACCAGGCCATGATACGGAGAAATGTTGGCATTTGAAAAATACAATACAAGAGCTGATTGATACTAATAAAATCGAGGTTCAAACCCCCGAAGCTACAAATATCAATAGAAATCCAATGCCAGCCCATCAAGAGGCTAACATGATAGAAATCATACAAGCTGATGGAGAGACAAAGAAGCCGTCACAAACTGTCATGATGATCAAGTCTCATGAAACCAAGCCAGATAAGCAGTTAATGGAGGAGAAGCCGGTGTCTAAACAGAACAAAAATGGTGATGAACCGTCTATGATAGTCGATGAGGGGTCATCGAGCAAAGTTGCCGCAAAACAAGAAAGGCCGAAAGTGATAGTACCAGGGGTTGCTAACAAACCCGTTGTATTCGTGGAAGGAGCACGTACAGATCGGGTTATTATTGCACCTGTAATCCAGCTGCCGATCATCAACAACAAAACCATCCCATGGAACTATGAACGGGTGATCGTAATGTACAAGGGCAAAGAAATCAAGGAAGAAGTGTGTGAGGTGCAAGGCTTGACTCGTTCGGGAAGATGTTTTACTCCCGAAGAGCTGAGAAAAACTAAAAACAATCCAATGCCAACAAAGAGAGCTGTGACGGAAGAAGAGGCGGAGGAGTTTTTAAGAAAAATGAAACTCCATGATTATTCTGTGGTGGATCAATTAAAGAAGACCCCCGCTCAAATTTCATTGTTGTCATTACTGATCCATTCAGAGGAACACCGTCTGGCGTTGATGAAAATCCTGAATGAAGCTCATGTTCCTGAAAAGATATCTGTAAATCATTTGGGAAAATAGCCAACAGAATCTTTGAGAGAAACAGAATTACATTTGTTGATGATGAATTACCTGTGGAAGGTACCGAGCACAACAGAGCTCTTTACCTCACCGTGAAATGTGAAAACTCCGTAGTAACCCGGGTATTGGTTGACAATGGGTCCAGTGCAAACATATGCCCTCTCTCCACTTTAAACAAATTAAAAATTAAAGAGGAGAGGATCCAAAAGAATAGTATCTGCGTACGAGGATTTGACGGTGGAAGCAGAGATTCATTTGGCGACATAGTGTTGGAACTAACTATAGGGCCAGTTGAATTCACAATGGAATTCCAAGTGTTGGACATAACTGTTTCTTACAACTTGTTGTTGGGTCGACCATGGATCCATGCTGCTAAAGCAGTCCCGTCAACACTACATCAGGCTGTCAAGTTTGAATGGGACCATCAAGAAATAGTCGTGCATGGAGAAGAAAGTTTAAATGCTCACAACAGTACCATTGTACCGGTCGAGGGAACAGAAATTGACCAAGGACCATGGGTATACCAAGTGTCCGACACGGTGTCGGTAGAGAAAATTCCAGAAGGGAAATACCTTTTGAATCCAAAGATATCCTCTGCATCAGTCATGGTAGCTTATGAAATGCTGAAGAATGGCTTTATACCCGGCAAAGGTCTGGGCTTATCTTTGCAGGGAATTGTACAACCAGTATCTCTCCCCGAGAACTGGGGAACATTCGGTTTAGGGTTCATACCCACCGCCAATGACGTGATAAGGGCCAGGAAGTTGAAATACCAAGCATGGGTTCTTCCAAAACCAGTACCACATCTGTCAAAGTCTTTTGTCAAGACCGGTGCTAAAAATCGCCCGATAACAACAATTCCCAAATCCCGGGTTAATCCTGAGGAGGAATTAATTTAAAGGTTCGAGAAATTGTTTAGTGATGTGAATATGCTGGAAGGCGGAGAAGGGTGTAGCAACGCAGAAGTTCAATTCGTTGGACCAGAGACAAAGCTCAATAATTGGAAAGCCACTCCTCTCCCAATTCAAAAGGAGTCTTGGTAGTTTATTTTGATTTTCTTTCAGTTTGTTTGGGTTATTTCAAGGTTGTAATCCCAAGGCTTATCTTACAGTTTGTTTGAAGTGTGCAAACCTTGTTATCTTTCATCATCCAATAAAAAGCAGTTTCCTTTTTATTATCATTCCTAATAGTTTTCTTTTCTTTTTCTTCTTTCCTGTACAGTTCCTTTTACGCTGGCTCTAGTGATATGGCATGCATGAGGAATCCTCAGCCCAGTCTTAAAAATCAATCTGGTTCCGAAACATTAATTCAAGAAATATATTGTGATTATGAATCAGAATATGATGAAGATGAGGTTTTTGAAGAGATTAGTAAAGAGTTAATTCACTTTGAGGAAAAAATCAAACCTAACTTGAGTGATACCGAGGACATCAATATAGGGGACACGAGTAATATCCGAGAAACTAAAATAAGTGTCCATCTGGAGCCAAAGATCCGAGAGGAGTTAATTAAAGCACTCATAGAATTCAACGATGTTTTTGCATGGTCGTATGACGACATGCCGGGCTTGAGCACTGATTTAGTGGTCCACAAATTGCCCACCGATCCAACAGTGCCTCCTGTCAAGCAGAGGCTGAGAAAATTCAAGCCTTACATGAGTGTGAGAATTAAAAAAGAAATCACCAAACAATTGGAAGCAAAGGTCATTCGAGTCACTCGATATCCTGTTTGGTTAGCTAATATCGTTCTTGTACCAAAGAAAGACGGCAAAATTAGAGTATGCGTCGACTATCGCAATCTCAACAAAGCAAGTCCAAAGGATAATTTCCCATTACCCAATATCCATATTATGATCGACAATTGTGCCAAGCATGATAGGGTCTTTCGTGGATTGTTATGCCGGATATCATCAAATTCTAATGGATGAAGAAGATGCAGAAAAGACGGCATTCATCACACCATGGGGAACTTATTGCTACCGGGTAATGCCATTCGGTCTAAAGAACGCCGGAGCAACCTATATGAGAACAATGACCACAGTGTTTCATGATATGATACACAAGGAAATTGAGGTATACGTGGACGATGTGATCATAAAATCAAAGCATCAGGCCAACCACATTGGGGATTTGAGGAAGTTCTTCTTAAGACTTCACAGGTACAACCTCAAGCTTAACCCTGCCAAGTGCGCATTTGGAGTTCCATCCGGAAAATTGATGGGATTCATAGTCAGTCGACGAGGCATCGAGCTAGACCCATCAAAGATCAAAGCCATCCAAGAATTGCCACCTCCCAGGAACAAAACTGAAGTAATGAGTTTGTTGGGAAGATTGAATTATATCAGCAGGTTTATTGCTCAGCTCACAACAACCTGTGAGCCAATTTTCAAATTGTTGAAAAAGGATGTTGCGGTCAAATGGAACGATGAGTGTCAAGAAGCGTTCGATAAGATAAAAGGGTACTTGTCGAAACCACCCGTGTTAGTCCCACCAGAGCCAGGAAGACCTTTGATTCTTTACTTAACGGTTTTGGAAAATTCATTTGGTTGTGTATTGGGGCAACATGACCTCACTGGCAGAAAAGAACAGGCCATCTACTACATTATCAAGAAGTTCATAGCTTATGAGGTTAAGTATACTCACCTGGAAAAGACATGTTGCGCCCTAACATGGGTAGCTCAAAAATTGAAACACTATTTGTCATCCTACACTACTTACCTCATTTCTCGGTTGGATCCATTGAAATACATTTTTCAAAAGCCTATGCCAACAGGAAGACTTGCAAAGTGGCAGATATTGCTCACAGAATTTGACATCATCTATGTGACTCGAACTGTAATGAAGGCTCAAGCACTGGCCGATCATTTAGCCGAAAACCCGGTCGATGAGGAATATGAGCCGTTGAAGACTTATTTTCCTGATGAAGAAACGATGCATATCGACGAGGTGGAGCAAATTGAAAAACCTGGCTGGAAACGTTTCTTTGATGGAGCCGCTAACATGAAAGGAGTCGGAATAGGAGCTGTAATCATTTCTGAAACATGGCATCACTATCCTGTTACGGCTCAATTACGATTTTATTGCACCAATAATATGGCTGAATATGAAGCTTGCATTTTGGGGTTAAGGCTAGCCGCAGACATGGGTATCCGAGAAATCTTAGTCATGGGAGATTCAGATCTTTTGGTACATCAAATTCAAGGAGAATAGGAAACCCGAGACGTGAAGCTCATCCCATACCGGCAATGTCTACATGATCTTTGTCAGCGGTTTCAATCAGTGGAATTCCAACATATTCCAAGAATCCATAATGAGGTTGCCGATGCATTGGCTACCCTAGCATCAATGTTGCACCATCCGGACAAAGCTTATGTAGATCCAATACATATTCAAGTCCACGATCAGCACGCTTATTGCAATATGGTTGAAGAAGAATTTGATGGTGAACCATGGTTTCATGACATCAAGGAGTATATCAGGATGGGTATATATCCCGCACAAGCCACAGGAGATCAAAAGAGGACCATTAGGCGATTGGCAAATGGATTCTTCTTAAGCGGAGGAGTTTTGTATAAAAGAACACCAGATCTTGGATTATTAAGATGCATAGATGCCAGACAAGCTACAACTGTCATGTCTGAAGTACATTCAGGAGTTTGCGAACCCCACATGAGTGGATATGTGTTGGCGAAGAAAATCCTCCGAGCTGGTTACTATTGGCTTACCATGGAGAGAGATTGTATCAGTTTTGTGCGCAAGTGTCATCAATGCCAAATACACGGAGATTTGATTCATTCTCCACCATCCGAGTTGCACACAATGTCAGCACCATGGCCCTTCGTTGCTTGGGGCATGGATGTGATTGGACCAATTGAGCCGGCAGCATCCAATGGACACAGATTCATTCTGGTAGCTATTGATTATTTTACCGAATGGGTTGAGGCCAACATTCAAATCAGTGACCAAGAAAGCTGTGGTCGATTTTGTCCACTCAAATATCATATGTCGATTCGGAATCCCGAAGGTGATCATCACAGATAACGGCGCTAATCTTAACAGCAACTTAATGAAAGAAGTATGTCAACAGTTTAAGATTACACATCGTAACTCTACCCCATATCGGCCCAAGGCGAATGGAGCAGTAGAAGCAGCCAACAAAAACATAAAGAAGATACTTCGGAAAATGGTAGAAGGTTCAAAACAATGGCATGAAAAATTACCATTTGCATTATTGGGATACCGCACTACTGTTCGCACTTCAATAGGAGCAACTCCTTATTTGTTGGTATACGGCACTGAAGCAGTAATTCCTGCAGAAGTTGAGATTCCTTCCCTTCGGATCATCGCCGAAGCAAAGATTGATGATGATGAATGGGTCAAAACCTGTCTAGAATAGTTAAACTTGATTGACAAAAAACGATTGACCGCAGTATGCCATGGTCAATTATATCAAAGAAGAATAGAAAGAGCATACAACAAAAAGGTGCGTCCCCGGAAGTTTGAAGTAGGTCAGCATGTGCTGAAACGTATTCTTCCACATCAGGTTGAAGCAAAAGGCAAATTTGCCCCGAATTGGCAAGGACCATTCATTGTGACCAGAGTATTATCGAATGGTGCACTATGTTTAACAGATATTGAAGGCAAATGCATAGATATGGCGATCAATTCTGACGCGGTAAAGAGATATTATGCATAACTTTTTGAATGTTTGTATTTAGCACTATTTCGAAGATTGAAATGATAAAGGCAATTTATTCTGCTATCCAAACACTATACCATTTGTTTCCCCTTTGAGCCACACTTGTTTCTTTCCTACCCTCTCTTGGAATCAATATAATAAAAAAAAATCACTATTATTAGTGAACTACGTTTGACCTGATTCCTCAAAGAAGGATACGTAGGCGCCTCACGGCTCGGTCATAGGGTGCACCACATGCACAATGTGCACGGAAAAGAAACATTAAGAGACCCCAATCAAGAAACTGGGGCAGGAATTGTGTTGGAAATAAGAAAAGATTCCAAGAGTTGTAATCTTAAACCCATACCAAAGCTATTTAGCTTTTAATACCTGTTCCATTTCTAACCCATACCAAAAAGACCTTTCGATCAATCTTAGAAAAATGCTGAGGTAAGCAAATGAAGATGGTTCATAACATTCTGGTACAAACAAGAAAAGAAAGTAAAAATGAGAGAGTCTTATAGGTGAAAACCCTCACGGGCACCATAAGGCGACGAAAGTTGAGAGAAAAATAAAATGAGAGAGTCTTATTGGTGAAAACCTTCATAGGCACCCTAAGGCGAAAAGGAAGTGAGAAATGAACAAATGAGGAAAATTTATCGGCAAAAACTCTTTGAGACGTTGCAAGTCCAACAGGTCTGTGAAATGAAAAATGAAGTTGGGTTATGGAAATTTTGGCAAAAACAAAAATGAGACAATTGAAAGGAGATTGATCAAAAGACTGGGTTAATTAATCCAAAATGCATACCCTGATCATTGGTGCCAGTAATTCCAATCAGATAAGTCCTTTATTCCTTTTCCAACAGTCATCCAAACTTGGATTTTTTCTTTTCATTCTATAATTGTCGAAATCAGCGTATTTCGCTACTAATAATCTTAATTTCTCCAAGCTTTGAGATAAGTTTTATTCCAAACAAATAAGAAGGAATGTCAAGATATACTACCAAGATTCAAGGGTGCAAGATACAGCCACGAAAGGTGGGAGATAAAATATGGGTATAAGAAAGGTAAAATCAAAAATGGATCAGCAAAGTCAGAAGGGGCATATGATTATAGTTAAAAGGTTTTGAAGGAAAACATACAAAGGGGAATCCTATAGTCAAGGATCAATTACAAAGACAAAACAGTCTTTTCAACCATTCCGAGGCAATAAAGAGAGACAAAGAGAAGCATCACCATCTGCAAAAATACCACAGCAAACCACCCTGCATGATGCAAAATAAGGCCATGAAAGGCGGGAGATAAAAATAATAAGATATGGGAGAAAGAAAAGTGAAATCAAAAGTGGATCAACAATGTCAGGAGAGACATATGATCACGGCTAAAAGGATTTGAAGGAAAACATACAGAGGGAAATCCTATAGTCAAGGATCAATTACAAGGACAAAACGGTCTTTTTCGACCATTCCAAGGCAATAAAAAAAAAGAGACGAAGAGAAGCCTCACCATCGGCAAGAATACCCCAGTTAACCACCCTGCTTTAAACTAACGAAGTTTTCTTTGATTTAAAACAGGGGCAAAGACAATATTTGTGTCAGGAAATACCTGGTAAAGAAGAAGAAGTCAGGCGTCCACCTGGAGAATGAGGATGAGAATTGAAGAAGTCAGGCGTCCACCTGGAGAATGAGGATGAGAATTGAAGAAGTCAGGCGTCCACCTGGAGAATGAGGATGAGAAAAGAAGAAGTCAGGCGTCCACCTGGAGAATGAGGATGAGAATTGAAGAAGTCAGGCGTCCACCTGGAGAATGAGGATGAGAATTAAAGAAGTCAGGCGTCCACTTGGAGAATGAGGATGAGAATTAAAGAAGTCAGGCATCCACCTGGAGAATGAGGATGAGAAAAGAAGAAGTCAGGCGTCTACCTGGAGAATGAGGATGAGAATTAAAGAAGTCAGGCGTCCACCTGAAGAATGAGGATGAGAATTAAAGAAGTCAGGCGTCCACCTGGAGAATGAGGATGATAAATGAAGAAGTCAGGCGTCCACCTGGAGAATGAGGATGAAAAATTAAAGAAGTCAGGCGTCCACCTGGAGAATGAGGATGAGAATTAAAGAAGTCAGGCGTCCACCTGGAGAATGAGGATGAAGAAATTGAAGAAGTCAGGCGTCCACCTGGAGAATGAGGATGAAGAAATTGAAGAAGTCAGGCGTCCACCTGGAGAATGAGGATGAGAATTGAAGAAGTCAGGCGTCCACCTGGAGAATGAGGATAAAGAATTGAAGAAGTCAGGCGTCCACCTGGAGAATGAGGATAAGAATTGAAAAAGTCAGGCGTCCACCTGGAGAATGAGGATGAAGAAAGAAAAGAAGCAGTCAAGGCACCCACCTGGAGAATGAGGATGAGAATTGAAGAAGTCAGGCGTCCACCTGGAGAACGAGGATGAAGAAGTTAAAAAGAAGTCAGGCGTCCACCTGGAGAATGAGGATGAAGAAAGAAAAGAAGCAGTCAAGGCACCCACCTGAAGAACGAGGGAATGCAATTGAAGTGTTGAAAACCAAAAGCCCACTCATATGAGAAAGGAGCACACTTAGAATCAATAAAGCAGAGGAGTCCCAACAGAATCCCCAGCGAGAAACAACAAGAGTTCCAAAAGGAATACGGAATAAGACAAATGCCCAAGAGTCACCAAGATATCAAGACAACAAGAAACGCAAGGGCATGATCTAGATAAGATTTTATAATTAATGTACCATAGTCTAGTTTAATTTTGTATTTCCTTTAAAGTAAGGTGTAATAAGGAGGTCAGCAAGCAGTAAAAACAGCACGAAGCAGCAGTAACATCACGGTCCCACGGTAGTCCCAGCTACCCAAAATTCCCGAACTACATTGACCTGATTCCTTTATAGCCAAGGATATGTAGGAAACCTTTGAAGCAGAGGTTCGGTCAAACCTTTCTAAAAATGCTTCCCACGGAGTATTCGAACGGGCAAAAATCGCTCGTATCCACTCACTTTATCTTTGCACGAAAACTCTTCGAGTTTCCGCACAAAGAGGGGCAGCTGTGAGCACGTGATTTTTGCCTTACGAAAAACTACTCCAAAATAAATCAAAAATAAAATAAATTTCTTTTACTGTGTAATTTCTGAATTTGCGTGGTGTTAAATATTTGTTTATGTCCGTAAATGTTTACTATGTCTTAATAAAATGAAAATAAAATAAAATACATATTGCATGCATATAGGATTTAATTATGCATTTAAAAGATAATTTAAATAAAATCACAAAAATATGCATTGGTTCTATTTCAAATGTTTCACTGTGTGATTGATGTTTTGTCTATGTGTTAAATAATTGTTATAGAGTAATTAATATATTTTTGTGAAGATAAAATTATATTATAGTTAATATTATTGTAATGATAATTTTGTTTTTATTTTAAAATTAGGATTTTATTAATTAATAAAATCAATAAATAAAAAATATACAAGTTGTAAAGATTGGACCTGGATTAAAATCCAGGCCCAAATCAATTTACCCCCCTGTCAGCCCAATCCAAACAGCCTGTCCGGTCCAATTCAAAGCCAGAACCAAACGACGTCGTTTGGTCACCTCTCATCAAGGGCCGTTGGATTAAATCCAACCAACGGCCAAGATTTCATCACCCTAACCCAAGACCCTTACCCGATCCATTAACCCGATTCAGTCCGACCCCAACTTTAAACCAAACGACGTCGTTTGGTTTAATGAATTAATCCTGGCCCTTCATCTTGCTTGATCGGACGGACGATATCAATCCACCCCACCCCTATATAAGTCCCAAACCCTTACCCCGACCCCTAACTAAACACCCCCCCATCCTCTCCTGTTCATCGTCTTCCCAAACAGACCCCTAACCCTAGCCGCCCCTATTCCCCTTCGCCTGAAACCCGGCGGTATCAATGTCGCCGGTCACCAAAGTAACACCCCAGAACCCCCAGAACCTCCTCTATCCAAATATCTTATCTGCTTGGTTCGAATCTCCCTGAAGGTTCTCGAATCTTCATTTGAAGATTCGAGCCAGGTTCAGATCTAAACCAAACAGCACCTAGTTAACACCATAGCTTCCCCTAGTCATCCTGAGTATGGATCTGTTGTTTGTTTGGCTCGAATCAGTTCTGAACTTCTCGAATCTTCTTTTGAAGATTCGGACCAAACAAGAACAAACTCAGATCCGTTTCAAACTAACACCAAATGACCCCTAGGCTACCCTCACCCATGTATCATGTTTGGTTCTTCTCGAATCTGACCAGAAATGGTTAAATCCCAAATCGAATTTTTAAGAACCCTAAAAATACCAAACTTTCGGATTCTGTTCAGATTAAGTAAAGATTGAGGTTCAATCGACCTTAGTCGAAGTATTTTCAGTGGAAAATACTTCGACTAAGGTCTGTTTGATTTCAAACAAAAATCCAAATCCAAGTTGAGTTCGAGTCGGATTAAAATTGAAGATTCAAAGGTATTTTTTTCTATTTCTGTTTGTGATATTCTGTATGTATTTTCGTTTGTTTAATAACTTGTGGATTTTTCATATTTTTGTTTTGATTAATTTTGTTATACTGTTCCCTACCCGTCTACTTGATTTTCTAAAGTGAAATGTTTCTGTTGGTTATGATTGTTTACAATGTGTGTAATCGACTCGATTAAGTTCGTCGATTAGTTATATTACGAATTTTCATTTCTGAAAATGTTGACTAAAACAGTCTGCTTCTATTGTTTTAGACTAATTATTGACAAATGTTGTAAATAGTCAACTGATTAATACTCGTCAATTAAATCATGTTTGTTTGTGAATCAGTGAATTCAAATGTATGCTGTATATGTTGTTTTCTGAACAGGGCATTGTCAGTATATTGACAATGCTCCTGTGTATGTTTGATCTTAGTTCAATTATAAGTTCAGTTTGCATTATTATGCTGAACTCAGTGTAATATTGTCAAGTTTGAGTTCAAGTTTACAAATGATGATTAGATGTAATTGTGATAGAATGTTTACATTCTTAGGATTCAGTCCAGAACCTAAGAGAATTGGTTATAGCTGTGTTAAATCAGGTTGATAATTAAGTTTGAACAGATTTTTAAATCTGTTTTGTAAATTCTGTTACGATTTTGCATTTAAGGCAGTAATAATAGTGATCACAGTAGTATTTCTGGGATAAAAGCAGTAGGGTAATTTGATAATAATAGAGGGCTGAAAGTGGTATGTTAATGGCTATTAGTTAATGATACTAATGGGGAACAAAGGGTAATGGGGCTGCTTAAAATCAGGATAGGATCATTTAATTTATTCAAAAGCAGTTTTAATGGAACTTTTTGATTTTAAAAGAAGAAGGGGGTCCAAGAAGCACTTAAAAAGATAAAGACCAGCCCTGTATAAATACAGGGAGCTGGACAGCTTAAGGCAGACTTTAAGAGATTTTTGGAGGAGAAAAATCTGAAAAGGCAGATTTTGAGAGAAAAACAGAAATCTGAGAAGAAAGAAAAATAGTAAAGGAAACAGAAAATAGAACACTCACATACACACTCACACACAGATACAACAGCAGAAACAGAAAATCAGAAAAAAATGGGAATTTGAAACTGAAAAGAAACTGAAATCTGAAATGTTGTTCTTTTGTTGAATCTGTTCAACTTTATGTGATTCCACTGTTCAGTTAAAATCTGAAGTGTCTTTTAAAATACTGTATTATGCATTTGGTTTCCTCGGGTCGTATTATCGCTCAAATCTATGGAAATACTGCTATTCTGTTGAATTTGTTACTGCTGCTACTGCTGAAATTTACTCCTTATACCTCCATTTCCAGGTACATATCTTCTTAAATTCTATGTTGGAAAGAGATTCGGCATGATAAATCAATGAAGTTTGAGTTGCAGTTCTATTTTTCCATTTATCTAAGTTTGTTATTATAAATTTCAGTTTTGTTTCATGTTATTTCATATAGAGGTATGCTGGACATGTTAATTATCAGTTGATCATTTTCCTTTGAAATTCATACAAGTATTGTAATAATTTTATCTATTCCAGAATTTCATTAAGGTATAGTTATGGTTGAATTGTTAAGATAGGGAATATGGCATGAGGTTGGTTATTAATTAAGTCTTACAACATTGTTAGACAGGTATAAAGTAGTCCGGGAATATAAAGAAATGAGTGGTTAGTGTATTTCGATTGTTTGGTTGTGGATTAAGGCTAGACGATGATTGATGGTACTTAATTCATATATGGCGTAATAATTATTATGGTTAACACCAATAGTTGGAAGTTGCATTATTATCCTCCATTATGTTTGCAAACGTCGAAACAGGGTGAATAATGTTGTAGGCAATATTACTTTATTAAGTCAACTAGGTAGATTTGTTCTCTTTCTTAAAATAACAAATAGCCTAGGAGGTTATAATGTGAAAGTTAGTAACAAGGGTTGATTATATATACATTTACGTTTAACCATAAGCAGAATCAATTATAATAATTTCGCCTATTCGATTAAAAACGAATATATGACTATGCATTGGGAAACCAATAACTATGCATTGGAATTGATTTCTTTACCGATAATTGATGTTATAAAATTAATTATGACTAGATACGAGTGGATTGGAGGTGGAATCGAGAGGGAAGGTGGTAATTGAGCTTTAAATTACTCGTTGGCTTGAGGTAAGTGTTTGGTCTAACCTTGACTCGAGGTATTAGAGATCCCTGACTTAATTGCTATGTGAAATTCCATGTGTATGGAGTATAGGTGTGGTGGCGAGTACCTATGTGCTGCCAAATTATCTGTTTGGCCTGTTCCCTTCCCCGTTCCTAATATATTATTTTCCTGTTTTAACTGCTACTTGCTTTTTGATGCTTCCATGTCTAATTATTTCATGTTAAATATTGTTTTCTCTATTAAAGGTATTAATTGTTCCATAGATTCATTATATTCCATTGTTAGTTTAAGTTGGTTTATTGGTGCTTCATTGTACACTTTGTTTGGTCTCGCTGGGTAGTATTAAATGATGAAGTTTCATAATTGTATAGATTTCCCGCTATTTTGGTTTGATATATAAATGTAGTGGTGCGTTTTGAGCTAATATTTTGTGATTGGTACTGATATGGTGGGATCGGGTTGCACGCCACAACAGGAAGAATAAGGGTGAAATGTGATCGCCTGGTGGTATTGGGTTGCGCGCCGTAACAAGGAGTAATAAGGGTAGAAAGGTGGGATCGGGTTGTATGCCACAACAGGAGGAATAAGAGTGATATATTGAGAAGTAATAAGGGTAGACTGGTAAGTGATGGGATCGAGTTGCACTCCGTAACAAGGAGTAATAAGGGTGAATGTTCATATTGTTACTTGTTATATGGTGGGATCGGGATGCGCGCCACATCATTTTGTTTTTTATGTATTCTTCTTCTGTTGTGATTTTATTCGTAGCATTGTAACTCTCTTAAGTATTGGTTATAGCTGAGTACTGGCAAAATATCTGGGTTCGGTATTTACTTTACTGCATGTTACTATTTCAATTCGTTCCGTATTTCCTTTTGTTTTATCATATATTGTTTCAGGTTATATTGTATAAGCCCCACCTTAGTCTCATCACTACCTCGTCGAGGTTAGGCTCAACATTTACCAGTATATGGGGTCGATTGTACTGATACTGCACTTTACACTTTCTGTGCGAATTTTAGAGCTGGTGAGCACGAGGCTGATGATCAGCCCGAGCCCCCAGCCCCCAGTGCTAGCTCTTGCGAGGCTGATGAGCAGCTCGAGCCCCCAGTGCCAGCTCCTGCGAGGGGCAGACTACGAGGCTGAGGTCATGCTAGAGGCCGAGATAGGGGCAGGGCTCAACATAGAGCTCGAGCAGCAGCACCAGCGGCGGAGCCTCAGATAGAGTTTGATGATGAGGTTCCGGTCCAGACTGTTCCAGGGGGGCCAGCTCAGCTCCCAAAGGGGTTCATCACTACCCTGGCAGTTCAGGATGATTTAGTCTGTCTAGTGGGCCTTATGGAGAGTGTTTCTTCGGCCGGTACATTCCCCGTAGCACCAACCGTCTCTCGGGCTGGGGGAGGAGCACAGATTCCCGCTACTCACACTCTGGAGAAGATGGCTCCTCAGTTTCAGACTCCAATAGCTCAGCTAGTTAGGGTAGTTCCGTTGGGTGTTGTATCCCAGACCGACGACAGAGCAGCTATGTCTTCTGATGCCTTGTGTAGATTGGATAGGTTTACCAAGCTTTTAACTACTACCTATGGCGGTACAACTTCAGAGGATCCCCAGGACTCTTTGGACAGTTGTCACGAGGTATTATAGAACATGCGAATAATAGAGACCAATGGGGTCGAGTTTGGTAGTTTTCGCCTGTCAGGTTCCGCCAAGAAATTGTGGAGGGATTATTGTTTGGTCGGACTAGCTGGGTCGCCAGCTCTCACTTCGGACCAGTTCTTTTAGCTATTTTTGGAGAAGTATCTTTCTATCACTCAGAGAGAGGATTATTAGAGGCAGTTCGAGCGCCTTTAGTAGGGTTCTATGATCGTCACTTAGTACGACACCAGATTTGTTGATTTGGCCTACTATGCTCTTCTTATACTTCCCACTGAGAGATAGAGGGTGAGGAGGTTTATTGAGGGACTTTCTCAGCCTATCAGTTAGATTTCTAAGGAGACAAGGAGTGAGATTTCTTTCCAGGATACGACCAATGTGGCCGAACGAGTTGAGATGGTTTTAGCTCAGGGAAGTGGTCAGGGGTCTGACAAGAGGCCTCGTCATTCCTGTGGATTCAGTGGGGCCTCATATGGAGGTCGGGGTACTTTTGGTTGAGGCCATCATCGTAGACTATTTTATTCAGCACTTCAGGCATCCCATGGAGCTTCGGGGGGTCATGGTCCTTATGTACCTCCTTCAGGGCAGCCAGCTTATAGTGCACTGCCAACTCATATCAGAGCACCTCCTCTTTAGAGTTTTTATCGCGGTCAGCCGGTTCGTCACATTTAGTCTCAGTTTCCTCGCCGCAATATTCAGATGGATTCTTAGAATGTGATCAGTATAGGCATGTCCAGAGGACATGTTCGAGATTAGTGGGTGTTCAGTCACAGCAACAGAGTTCTGGTGCCATGATCTCGGCACCACCCGCTTAGCCAGCTAGAGGTAGGGGTCAGCCCGCTAGAGGTGGAGGTCAGGCCGTTAGAGGTAGAGGCCAGGCTGCTAGAGGTGGAGGCCAGCTAACAGCAGGCCGTCCTAGTGATATGATTCAGATTAGTGGGGCCCAACCCGGATGTTATTCCTTCCCAGCTAGGCCTGAGGTTGAGGCATCTGATGTTGTTATCACAGGTACGGTTTCAGTTTGGAGTAGAGATATTTCAGTTCTATTTTATCCGGGGTCTATATACTCCTATGTGTCATCTTATTTTTATTCATATTTGGTTATGCCTCGCGATTCTTTGAGTGTTCCCATGTTTGTGTCCACATAGGTGGGGGATTCTATTGTTGTAGATCGTCTCTATCGTTCATGTGTGGTTATTATTGGGGGTCTTGACTAGTGCAAATCTCCTACTTCTTGATATGGTTGATTTCGATATCATTTTGGGGATAGATTGAATGTCACCTTATCATGCTATATTGGACTGTCATGCCAAAACCGTAACCTTAGCCTTGCCGAGGTTTTCTCATTTAGAGTGGAGATAGACTCCTGGTCATTCTACTAGCATGCTTATTTCTTATATGAAGGCTCGGCGTAAGGTCGAGAAGGGGTGTTTGGCTTACCTGGATTATGTTCGTGATTCTAGTGCAGAGGTTTCTTACAAGGATTCTGTACCAGTTGTTAGGGAGTTCCCAAAGGTATTTCCTACAGGTCTGCCGGGGATGCCACCCTATCGACTTTTGCATTGATTTGCCTTCCGGCACTCCGCCCATTTCTATTCTGCCATACCGTATGGCCCCGCCAGAATTGAAGGAATTGAAGTAGCAGCTGCAAGATTTGCTTGATAAGGGCTTTGATAGACTTAGTGTCTCGCCCTAGGGTGCACCAACATTGTTTGTAGTGAAGAAGGATGGGTCGATGAGGATGTGCATAGACTATCATCAGTTGAACAAGGTCACCATCAAGAACAAGTATCCATTGCCGATAATTGATGATTTATTTGATCAGCATTGTGGTGCCAAAGTGTTTTTGAATATTAATTTGAGATCTGGCTAAAGTCAGTTCAGGATTATGGCATCCGATATCCCTAAGACAGTCTTTCGGACTCGGTATGGGCATTATGAGTTCCCAGTGATGTCATTTGGGTTGACAAATACCCTAGCAGCATTTATGGATTTGATGAACCGGGTATTCAAGCCCTATCTGGATTCCTTCGTGATTGTTTTCATTGATGATATGTTGATCTACTCCCGCAGCCGAGAGGAGCATGAGCAACATCTTCGAGTCGTTCTTCAGACTTTAAGAGACATCCAGTTATATGCTAAATTTTTGAAATGTGAGTTTTGGTTGGGTTCAGTTGCTTTCTTGGGTCACGTTGTATCAGCAGATGGTATTCAGGTGGATCCTATGAAGATTAAGGTAGTTAAGGACTGGCGGAGACCCACATCATCTACAGAGATCCGTAGTTTTCTAGGTTTGGCGGGTTACTACATTTGATTTGTAGAGGAGTTTTCATCCATAGCATCCCTGATGAGTAGGTTGACCCAGAAGGGTGCCCCGTGTAGATGGTCGGATAAGTGTGAGGCGAGCTTCCAGATGCTCAAGACAACTTTGACTATGGTGCCAATGTTAGTGTTGCCCAGAAGTTCAGGGTCATATACAGTATATTGTGATGCATATCATATTGTACTTGGTATGAAACTGATGCAGGGTGGCTAGGTTATTACATATGCTTCGCGGCAGTTGAAGATTCACAAGAAGAATTATCCAGTTCACGATTTGGAGCTAGCAACCAATGTTCACTCACTGAAGATTTGGAGGCACTATCCATATGACATGTCGTGTGAGGTGTTCATGGATCATAAGAGTTTGCAGTATTTATTCAAACAGAAGGAGCTCAATTTGAGGCAAAGAAGGTGGTTGGAGCTATTGAAAGATTGTGATATCACCATCTATTATCTTCCCGGGAAGGCCAATATGGTGGCCGATGTTTTGAGTAGGAAGTCAGCTAGTATGGGAAGCCTTTGCATATATTCCAGTCGGTGAGAGACCGCTTGCATTAGATGTTTAGAATTTGGCCAATCAGTTCGTAAGGTTGGATATTTCTGAGCCCAGTCGTGTTCTAGTCTGTACAATTGCTCGGTCTTTCTTATTTGAGCGTACCAGAGATTAGAAATATGATAATCCTCATTTGCTTGTCCTTAGGGACAGTGCGACACGGAGATGCCAAGCAGGTTATAGTGGGAGATGATGGAGTTTTGAGGATACAAGGTCATGTTTTTGTGCCTAATATGGACAGACTTCGTGAGTTGTTCCTAGAGGAGGCTCACAGTTCTCGGTATTCTATTCATCCGGGCGCCACTAAGAAGTATTAGGACTTGCGGCAGCATTATTGGTAGAGGAGGATGAAGAAGGACATCGTTGCATATGTAGCTCGGTATTTGAATTGTCAGCAAGTAAAGTACGAGCATTAGAGACCTGGCGGTTTGCTTCAGAAGATTGAAATTCCTGAGTGGAAGTGGGAGCGTATCATTATGGATTTTGTTGTTGGACTCCCACAGACTCAGAGGAAGTTCGATGCAATACAGGTCATTGTGGATAGGCTGACTAAGTCAGCGCATTTCATTCCTGTGGCAGTTTCCTATACTTCGGAGCGGTTGCAGAGATCTATATCCTTGAGATCGTTTGTCTCCATGGTGTTCCCGTGTCTATCATTTCTGATCAAGGTACGTAGTTTACCTCGTATTTCTTGAGGGAAGTACAGCGTGAGTTGGGTACGCGGGTCGAGTTGAGCATATTATTTCATCCTCAGACGGACGGACAGTCCGAGAGTACTATTCAAATTTTGGAGGATATGCTCTACGCCTGTTTTATTGACTTTAGAGTTTCTTGGGATCAATTATTTCCGTTAGCAAAGTTTTCCTACAACAACAGTTATTAGTCGAGCATCCAGATGGCTCCCTATGAGGCATTATATGAGAGACATTGTCGATCGCCGGTTGGGTGGTTTGAGTTGGGGGAGGCTCGGTTATTGGGTACAAATCTAGTACAGGATGCCTTGGATAAGGTTAAGATCATTCAGGATAGACTTCATACAGCTCAGTCCATGCAAAAAGGTTATGCCGATCGTAAGGTTCGTGATGTAGCATTCATGGTCGGAGAGAGAGTGTTGCTTCGGGTGTCGCCTATGAAGGGCGTGATGATATTTGGGAAGAAGGGCAAGTTAAACCCTAGGTTCATTGGGCTTTTTGAGATCCTTGATCGAGTGGGAGAGGTGGCTTCCTGACTTTCGTTGCTGCCAGGTTTATCAGCAGTGCATCCAGTGTTTCATGTGTCCATGCTTCAACAGTATCACGGCGATCCGTCCCACGTGATAGACTTCAGCACTGTCCAGTTGGACGAGGATTTGACCTACGATGAGGCACCGGTAGATATTCTAGACTGGCATGTTCATCAATTGAGAATGAAGAGTTATCCTTTGTTTTATATGATGTGGAGAGGTCAGCGTGTTGAGGCAGCTACCTGGAGTCCGAGTCTGATATGCAGAACAGATATACCCATCTTTTTACCGACTCAAGTACTTTTCTATGTCCGTTCGAGGACGAATGGTTTTTTTAGAGGTGGAGAATGTGATGACCCAAAAGGTTATCTTATGTTTTAGAACTCGAATCCGCATTTTCAGGCATTAAAAACTTTATTTTATCTCTCCTCAATTTGCGTCCGTAGTTTGGGCGCGACTCCGAAAACCCTTTATATGGAAATTTGAGAAAATAATAATTTTTGCCTTTAAAAGTTGATTTTAGTTGACTTCAGTCAACATTTTGAGTAAACGGATCCACACCCCTATTCTGACGGTCCTGGAGGATCCGTAGTAAAATATAGGACCTGGGCGTATGCCCGGAATCAAATTTTGAGGTCCCTAGACCGAGAAATAATTTTTTGATGCAAATTGTTAAACTGGAATAATAAGGATTTAAAGAAATTGATTAATGTGTGTTCTCGTCGGTATCAGACCCATATTTTAGTTCCAGAGCCCGGTACATATTTAATATGATATTTAAGTCATGTCTGTGAAAATTGGTGAAAATGGAGTTTATTTGATGTAATTCGGACCTTGGGTTGAGAAAATAGAAGTTTTGAACTATCTTGAAAATTTTATGTGTTTTGGTGTTAAATCCGTAGTTTTAGATGCTATTTTAGCGATTTGATCGCACGAGCATGTTCGTATGATATTTTAAGACTTGTGTGCATGTTTGGTTTGGAGCCCCGAGGGCTCGGGTGAGTTTTGGATAGGCCACAGAGTGATTTGGAACTTACAGGATATTGTTGGTATGCTTCAGCTTGTTGCAGGCCCCTAATCTCTCAATTGCGAGCTCAAGCATCGCAATTGCGAGTCCTGCAGGGTCTGCATTTGCGAGCCTTTCATCACAATTGCGATTAGAAGACTGGTCCAGCAAAGTTCACAAATGCGAACAAACCTTTGCAAATGCGAAAGGAGATTGGGAGGGGTACGATTGCAAATGGGATCTATTTCTCGCATTTGTGAGGAACACTATTTGCAAATGCGACACTTTCTTTGCATTTGCAATGGCAGCAGGATTGTGAAGTCTTCGCAATTGCTATAGTCCCTTCGCAATTGTGAGCTTCCCATTTGCAAAGCTAAGGTCGCAAATGCGACATCTGCAGCTGATAACTTTAGACTTAGACGGGATTTTTCATTCGTTCTACTGTTTTTCAAAACCAAAACTTCAAGAGGCGATTTTCTAAAGGCTAGTTCTTCCCCAAATCATAGGTACATGATTGTTAACTCATTTCTTTCAATCTTTTACTTCTTTTCACAAGATATCATCCTAGAATTTAGGGTTTTCATGGTGGAATTGGGATTTTTGAGTAGAACTTAGGAATTTCGAAATTTGGGGATTTAAACCTCAAATTGAGGTCGGATTCCCAAAAGCATTATATATCCAGGCTCGGGGGTGAATGGGTAATTAGGTTTTGGTTTGAATTTCGGGTTTTGACCTAGTGGTCCCGGGGTCGATTTTTGACTTTTTGGGAAAAATGTTGGAAAACCTATAATTATGCATTGGAATTGATTTCTTTAGTGATAATTGTTGTTATTAAGTTAATTATGACTAGATATGAGTTGATTGGAGATGGAATCGAGAGGGAAAGCTGTAATTGAGCTATGAGTTACGCGTTGGCTTGAAGTAAGTGTTTGGTCTAACCTTGACTCAAGGGATTAGGGATCCCCGACTTAATTGCTATGTGAAATTCATTGTGTGTGGCGTATAGGTGTGGTGACGAGTACCTATGCACCGCCAAATTATCTGTTTGGCCTGTTCCCTTTCCCATTCCTAATATATTATTTTTCGGTTTTAACTGTTACTTGCTTATTGATGCTTCCATGTCTAATCGCTTCTTCTTAAATGTTGTTTTCTTTATTGAATGTATTAATTGTTCCGTAGTTTTATTATATTACATTGTTAGTTTAAGTTGGTTTATTGGTACTTCATGGTACCCTTTTGGTTGGTCTCGTTGTGTAGTATTAACTTATGAAGTTTCATAATTGTATAGATTTTCCGTTATTTTGGTTTGAGGTATAAATGTTGTGGAGGGTTTTGAGCTAAATTGTGAAATACTTGTTTTTATTTATGATTGGTACTGATATGGTGGGATCGGGTTGCACGCCGCAATAGGAGGAATAAGAGTGAAATGTGATTGTCTGGTGGGATCGGGTTGTGCTCCGCAACAAGGAGCAATAAGGGTAGAACATGTGGGATCGGGTTGCACGCTGCAACACGAGGAATAAGGGTGATATATTAAGGAGTAATAAGGTGGACTGGTGGGATCGGGTTGCACGCCACAACAAGGAGTAATAAGGGTAAATGTTCATATTATTACTTGTTATATGGTGGGATCAGGATGCGCACCACATCATTTTGTTGTTTATGTATTCTTCCTCTGATGTGATTATATTCTGCAGCATTGTAACTCTCTTAAGGATTGGTTATTGCTGAGTACTAGAAAAATATCTGGGTTCCGTATTTACTTTGCTGCAAGTTATTTTTTCAATTCATTCCATATTTCCTTTTGTTTTATCATATACTGTTGCAGGTTATGCCTTAGCCTCGTCACTACCTCGTAGAGGTTAGGCTTGGAACTTACCAGTACATGTGGTCGGTTGTACTGATATTGCACTTTGAACTTTCTGTGCAGATGTCGGAGCTGGTTGTGGATGATCGAGAGGTCGGTTGAAGGCATTCATCTAGGAGACCCAATATAGTCCTGCAGGCATCCGTAGGCCCTGGTGTCCCCTCTTATATTTTCCTCATTTCTATTTTACTTTCTTTGAGACATATGTATTTTCTTTCAAACCCATACTTATGGTTATTCATAGAATGTTCGTGAGTGGTGACACCAGTTTCTGTATTGTAACCGTTCAATTTTGTTAATAGTATAAGGATAAACAGTTAAATATGTACTTCCGCTTTTATTTCCGTTGATTTGGTTTCTGCTAAATTTTAATTATAAAAAGTAAAGGAAAAAGGTGAATAAAACTCTAACGTTTGCTTGCCTAACAAGTGCGATGTTAGGCTCCATCACGATTCCGACGATGAGAAATTTGGATTGTGACACTTAATGCACCGGGCTGCCCTCTCTTAGTTTTTAACTCATAGCCACCCCTTTTTTCCTTACTCTCTTCACTCTTTTCCTTACTCTCTTCACTCTTTTTCTTACACAAATACATTTGCACCTCACGTATACAACAATTGGGCAACAACCATGGGAGCGCCATCTTGAACCTCACTGAAAAATTTGTCGGTTGGGACCTCCTTCTTCCTTCCTCTTTCTCTTCATTTTCCCGGGGCAAATGTGGACCTCTTCCTTGTCTCAATTTAGTTCTCACACACTTTCAACTGCCGTTAAAATCAAAACCCCATTAAAAAAAATACTAAATCTCATAGGTAAACTCTGACAACCCCCTTGATACTTTATCATCTTTTTCTTCTTTGCCACAGTTTCACATCTTCTTCATCCCATGAAGCCCTTTATCAGATCTAAAAAAAGGAGAGTCCCATTATTGAAAATATTTTCACTGACGACGACCTTGATTTTGTTGGTCGCGACCTAGAAATATAACTCCGATGGCTGATGAGAACATGCTCTTTTTGATGTTGCTACCGATAGAAAAGGAGGAGGGTGGGGGAGGGGGGTCTACTAGGAGCCCATTTGGATAAGCTCATTTGAAATAACTCACAAGCATTATGTGCTGAAAAGCACTTTTAAGTGCTAAAACTGATTTAATAAATAAGCAGTTACGTGTTTGGATACAAGTGATGAAATTGATAATATATTGATACAGTATTTAATTAAAAAGTGCTGATAAACTCCTTTTTATGTTAAGATGACTTAAAAAACCTTAGAAGTGTTTACACTTATAAGGGCGTAATTTCTTCAAAATTTTAGATTCGATATCGATTCAAATACAAAATATTCTATTTGTCATTTTATTAAATACTACCTTGCTTAGATAAGATAATTTTTATGATAAATATAATTTATTTTATGATAAACATATAATCATAAGTTATAATAATTAATAAATTGACAAAAGTTTCTCCATAAAAAATAAATCTAAATAGGATAAAATATTGGAAGAGAAACAAACACTCTCTTCATCGCCACAACACTTATATAGAAATACACCAAAAATTTAATATGTCCTCACTTATTACATATAGTTCAAAGATTAATAAGCAATCATAATGATACAAATATGCAAAGGAATAGAGAATTTGCTTATATTAAATAGTCAATGAGAATTGCAAACTTGAAGAGGCGGGGTGGAAGAGGGGGGGGAGTGTTTAGGTTGAAAAAATACTTGAGGCAGTGAGTACCGATGTAGGAGTTTTGTCTTAAAAAGGAATATTTTAAGGATAAAATAGTAAAAATCTTGGTCAAACTTAAAGTGCTTATAAGGTAAAAATTTATAAGATGGGGTGACCAGCTTATGACTTTTGGTTTATTTTTGACTTATAAGCACCTGACTTATAAGCACTTTTAACCAAACGCGTAAATAAGCCGAAAAGTGCTTATAAGCTAGTTTGGCCAACTTATAAGCTTAGCCAAACACCCTCTAGTTAGATTAGGAGTTAATTTCAAGTTTAGGTTGAAAAAATACTTGAGGCAGTGAGTACTGATGTAGGAGTTTTGTTCTAAAAAGGAATATTTTAAGGATAAAATAGTAAAATCTTGGTCAAACTTAAAGTGATTATAAGCTAAAAATTCATAAGATGTGGTGACCAACTTATGGTTTTTGGCTTATTTTTGACTTATAAGCATCTGGCTTATAAGCACTTTTAACTTACCAAACGCGTAAATAAGCCGAAAAGTGCTTATAAACTAGTTTGACCAGCTTATAAGCTTAGCCAAACACCCTCTATGGGTTCCAGGCTCGATAATTGAGGCCTAGTAGCACCAAGTTATCCTGAATTCTTATGTTTGTAAATTTTAATATTTTTATTTTTTTTAGTTTTATAAATTAAATAATTAATTTTAATTGGATAGGGTATATAACTATGGGTTCCACGCTCGATATTTAATTTGACAACATATATTAATTTGTTAGTTCTGTAAGTTTGTTTTATAAATTATATAATTAATTTTTGTAAAGTGAAATTGGATAAAGTTTGTAGTTAGTAGATACTTAAACTACAGGGTCTCTACGCTAAAAGGCACTATAATTTACTACGCTAAAAGGCTTTATATTTAGTACGCTATAAGGCTCTATATTTTACTACGCTAAAAGGTTCTACATTTTACTACGCTAAAAGGATCTATATTTTACTAAGACACTATTCTTTAAGCAAATAAATAATCTAAACTAAATAAAATCACAAACATATGAACATAACATTCACGAAATTACATATAAAACAGTAAAAGATATTTATAAACAATTTTATTAACAATAAAAATTATTTCTCAACTTTTAACTATTTTTTTAAAACACTAATAATTTAATCCGGGTAAAAATAACATACAAATTTAATCGCAAACATAACACAAATCAATGTGGAAACACATTCAAGAAAACAAATATGCATAATTATACGAGTTTCGACATAAACTAAATCGGAATACCTCGATTTATGTTTTTTGAAATGTCGAAAATTTAAAATTTTGAGCCCGAAAGAAGGAATCAACAACAATCAAAGGCTTAGGTTGTATGCGGGACCTACACTCTTTATTTTTTGGGTGACGGGTGGGGCCCAATCGATTAGTTTTTAGAAAAGGAGGGGGGACCACTGCTGGAAGGTGGGGGGATTTTTTAATTTGAAACCAACTGGTTTCTGTCGTGGGGAAGAAGACGAGTTTATAATTTAATACGAAAATGCAGTATAATATTACGTTTTCCTAAAACGTAGTATTATACTGTGTTTTCCTATAAAAAATAAATTATTAATTAAAACGTAGTATTATACTGCGTTTTACATTAATGGCTAACTTTCCGTTAAACTAAAACGCAATATAATACTGCGTTTTAGTTAGAAATATAACTTTTTTTTTAACTGTATAAAAGTATTTTGAATCAAAAATACCATTACTTAGGTTTCGGACTCTTCACTTTCATTAGCCGAAAGGGGTAAATTTGAACTATTTGTATATTGGCAGGGCTACGAATAGGCTACTTTTTTAATGGAAGATAAATCCAATCTCAATCGAATACATTAGGGGAAAATTTAGACCTTTTTCCTTTTGAAAATAAGCCAAATGATTAAAATTTTAGGGCGATGATATAATTGTACACGTAATGAGCTGACATTTATCTTCCATCTCCACTAATAAAAAACATGAGTTGTCATGGATCATGTTTTATACTAGCTTTTCATGCAGCTAACTAGAACATAATATATTTAATAATAATAATAACAGCTAAGAGCATAATCTATATAAAGACTACAGCCTCTCAACTTTTTCTCACCGCTTCTTTTTCTCAAGTTTTCTTCTATATCGAAGAAAATATGGGTCTGAAAGGCAAGTTGATTGCTTCAGTAGAGGTGAAGTGTGGAGGACACCTGATTCATGATATTTTTCATACCAATACTCATCATATATCCAACATAAGTCCTGGTAAGGTCCACAAAGTTGATATTGATGAAGGTGAGATCGTAAAAGTTGGTTCGATTGTTAGTTGGAAATATAATGACGGTATGTAATTCATATTTCTTCTCTCTATACATATATATTATTTACTTATATCAATTTTTGCATTTAAGTGTATTTAGTATGTCAAGAATTGGTTCGATTGTTAACTGGAAATATAACGACGGTATATAATTCATATTTCTTCTCTCTATACATATATATTATTTACTTGTATCAATTTTTGCATTTGAGTGTATTTAGTATGTCAAGAAGTCTTTATTCAATAAAAAAAGTTTTCATATTTGATGATGTTTTTGGTTACCATAAAATGGTTTGCATCAAAAGGGAAAGTCACTTTTCTAATAACTATCTTAATGTTTGACTTCATATTACTTGATCCAACTAACACTTAGACATATTATTGATAATACTCAAAATACTTATTAACACTCTATTTGCTAATATTATTACTAGCATTCAATATAATATATACATGGAATATTTTTCACTCACCAATTACCAAGTACTGAATTTTTTTTTACCAAATATATTAAAAAAAAATATTTCTCAAGGAAAATTCCTTGTCATACCAAACTCAATATTATCAATTTTAATCTTTTTTCCCCCTACTAATTCATTGTTTTCCACAATGCCAATTGCTCTTTTGAGATTTTTAACGATAATTTTATTCAGGAAAAATATAGCACGTCCAATCTTTGTGAGCTTCAAATAAATTTTTAGAAAATGAAAATGAAAAACAAAGGGAAAAAAATGAGAAGAAAATATGTTATTCCGGATGTTTATATCTTTTATATGAGGAACTAGACAATTGAACATCGAGTAACATCTGTGCTTACGAACTTTATTGATTACAGATGGAAACGATAAAATCTGTAAGCAGGTGATTGAAGCTGTGGATCATCAGAAGAAATCAATCACTTGGAAAGTGATTGGAGGGGATCTGTTAGAGTTGTACAATTCCTTCACTATGATCTCATCCCATGACCACCAATGGACTACATGGACATTTGTGTACGAGAAGAAAACTGAAGACACTCCAGACCCTCTCGTTTTCTTGGGTTATGCCCTACGTGTCACTAGAGATATAGAGGGTCACCTTCTCAAGTAATATATATATATATATACATGCATACATGTCATATACATATTTCTGTGTCTGCGTGATGAGTATTTGGCAATATTGGCTAGTTGTAGCTAGCTGCGTGTGAAATAAATAATGTTGTGTTTGAAGAATATATTATATATCCAATGGTGAATATATGTAAGATATTATGAATTTTGCAAGTGTGAGCTTTACCTATAACAAAGACGATATATTTATCAGCGTGCTATTCTCATTTTTTTTCCGCCATTTTTTGGGTTTATATAGTAGTTATATGGGGACAGATTTACAAACAGTTCCTACTGCAGTGCTGATTACTAGCCAGTCATATTATGTCTTATACAATTTAGTTGTTAGCTATATTTTAGTGAAAATGCATATGAAACTATCTCAAATAAGCGTTGAGACTAAACCTTAAAATTTTAGAGAAACGCTAACTGATATCATGAGCCAATTTCAAGAGAACAAACCTGCACCACTATTTTCAATCTCTTGAGTAAAAAGGCAGCTTGGTGCACAAGTCATCCCGCGTTCACATAGGATCCGGGGAAGGGCTACACCCCGAGGCGTGTGTTGTAGATTGTCGCCTACTGTAACAACCCAGCCGGCCGTTTTGAGAGTTGTAGTCTCGTTTTCTCATTTACTGCTTCTTTTATGCTTTAGTTGTTATATGACTTACTAGGTTAGTCAGTTCGGGTCCGGAGGAATTTCAGAGTGAATTGAGGCACTTAGTCTTGTAATGGAAAGCTTATGTTGAAATGGTTGACCAGATGTTGACTTATGTGTAAACGACTCCGGAATAGAGTTTTGATGGTTCTATTAGCTCTGTTGGGTAATTATGGACTTAGGGACGTGTTCTGATTGTGGTTTGGAGGTCCGTAGTGGAATTAGGCTTGAAATAACAAAAGTTAAATTTTGGGAAGTTTTATTGGGAGTGGAATATCGGGGTCGGATTCCAATTTCGGAAGTTGGAGTAGGTTCGTGATGTCATTTGTGTGCAAAATTTGCGGTTAATCGGACGTGATTTGATAGGTTTCAGCGTCGGTTGTAGAAATTGGAAGTCTCAAAGTTCATTAGGCTTGAATCTATGTGCGATTCATTTTTTTTTAGTGTTTTTTGAGTTTATTTGAGGATTCGACTAAGTTTGTATGATGTTTTAAGACTTGTTGATATATTTGGGCTAGGTCCCATGGGCCTCGGGTTGATTTCGGGTAGTTAACAAATCAAGAATTGGAGTTGTGAAGTTGTTGAAGTTGTAGCATTTCTGATGTAATCACACCTGCGAGGGTCTTGGCCGCAGGTGCGGCAGGTGGTGCGCAGGTGCGGAGTTGGAGGATTTCAGTAGAGGTCGCAAGTACTATGGGGTTTCCGCACCTGTGATTGCGCAGATGCGGGCAGGGGTCGCAGAAGCGGAATTGGCTTGGGAGCCACTGGTCCGCAGAAGTGTAATTGGTTTGCACAGATGCGCACCAGCAGAAGCGGTTGGTCACATTAAGTGAGTTTCCGCAGAAGCGGAGGCGGGACCGCAGATGCAGCTAAATGTCTGCAAAAGCAGAAAGCCTGGGCAGAATATATAAAAATGAGGGTTCCGAGATTTTCACAATTTCTAATATTTTGAACTCGGGCTTAGTCGATTTTTGAGAGGGTTTTTGAAGAGATTTTTGAGGTAAGTTCTTTATGCTCATTTTTTATCAATTATCTTGTTTCCTCATTGATTTTTTCCACCTAGTTTGTGTGTTTTTTAGATGTAATTTGGGGGTTTGAGGCTAGGGATTTGTAGAGTTGATTTTGGGAATTTGAGTGGCGATTTGGTGTTGGATTTTGATGAATTTGGTATGGTTAGACTCGTAGTTAACTAGGCATCCAGATTTTGTGACTTTTGTTTGATTTTGAGATGTGGACCCGGGAACCGGCTTTGAGCTGATTTCGGATTTTTTGATTTATAATCTCTTATTTTCTTGTAGAATTGACTCCTTTAGCATGTGTTGATTGTATCGTATTGTTTGTGGTTAGATTCGAGGCATTTGGAGGCCGATTCGTAAGGCAAAGGTGTGTTGGAGTAGAGATTTTCTCTAATTGAGTTAAGTAACAGTTCTAAATCTGGTTTTAAGGGTATGAAACCTAGGATTATGTTTTATGTGATTGGTTTGGAGGTGACACACATGCTAGGTGACAGGCGTGTAGGCATGCACAGTGGGAATCATGACATGGTCCATTCTATGGAACTGTAAAGTGGAATAACTTGTTGTTAGCTATATGATCTCCATGTGTTATAGAAATTTGATAGTAAATTATGTTAGAAATCATATTTAGGCTATGTGTTTATACTGTTAGGACCTACAGAGGAAGTGTTAACTGTTAAATTACCTGCTAATTGCTATTTGTACTCAGTCTCAGTTTTGCTCGTATATTATATCTCAGTCTTTATTATTTCCTTCTTGGTACATCATATCATTGATGTGTGGGCTAATTTTTATGATTAGTGAGAGCTCGAGAGACGAAAGAGGTCAATGACTAAGTGAGGCCGAGGGCTTGATTGTGAGGATATTTATGAGATCGGGTTGCACGTCGCAGCATGTTTCATTGATTTATGCCATGATTGGCTTGATATAGAGCTTGGGTTGAAGGAGCCCTTCCGGAGTCTGTACACACCTCCAGTGAGCGTACGTACCTACTAAGTGCGAGTGTCACGTGCCGAGCGACTAAGAGGAATGAGTGGCTGTGAGGAACGAGTGTCTGTGAGGAAATGAGTGATTGTGAGGTTGGAGTGAATGGGATGACTGAGTGACTATTGCTCTGAGAGGATGCATTTGATTTCCTTATTGTTGCACTTAGCTCTCATATCACTACATTGAAATTTCTGAGAGATGTTACATCTGATTTTACTTGAACTTCACATGTATAAACTGATTTGACTTAATTACCGGATTTGAAAACATGCCTATTTTTCCTTGTTGAGATTACTGAAATTGAACTATAAATGTGTAGCTCGTCACTATCTTTAGTTCCTTACTTAGTCTTGTTATTCACTGAGTTAGTTGTACTCACGCTACACCCTACACATCGTGTGCAGATCTAGGTGTTTCCGTACACGGTGGGTGCTGATATTCTATGCAGTTTATCCTTGGTAGTCTTCGAGGTAGTTTCCCGATGTTTGGAGTCCTTGTTATCTCCTACCCAATCTTTCCTATTTCAGTTATGGGCGCTCCAGCAGCACTAGCTCAGGCACCAGTTGTGCAAATTTTGATTTCGGATCTTCAGGAGGCCTTGGCTCAGATCTTATCAGTTTGCACTAGCCTAGCTCAGGCGGTTTCAGCCACTACATCCACAGCTACTTCTCAGGCCGGGGGAGGCAATCAGACTCCCACCGCTCGCACACCTGAGCAGGTTGTGCAGGGACTTCAGATGCCGGGGGCATATCCAGCCCAGTCGGTTGCAGCTGCTCAGGACTATGTAGTTCCTGCTATGCTGAAGGATGAGCAGTGTAGGTTGGAGAGGTTTGGTAGACTGCAGCCTCTGACCTTCAGTGGTACAGAGGGCGAGGATGACCACGGTTTCTTAGATAATTACCAGAGGATGCTTTGTACAGTGGGTATTCTGGAGACCGGTGGGGTCGCTTTCACTAGTTATCAATTTTCTGGAGTTGCATTCACTTGTTGGGAGGCTTTTTAGAGGTGTAGGCTTGTTGGTGTAGCACCTCTTACCTAGCAGCAGTTCTCCGTTCTCTTTCTGGAGAAGTATGTGTCGTAGTCCCGCAGAGAGGAGCTACGTAGGGAGTTTGAGTGGTTGCGTTAGCGAGAGATAACAGTGCACAGTACGAGATGAGGTTCTCCGAGTTAGCTCGTCATGGTATTTGAATGGTTCTGACAGATAGAGAGAGGATTAGGAGGTTTGTTGATGGCCTCTCTTATCAGCTTCATATTCTCATGACCAAGGAGAAGGAGATTAGTTATACTTTTGAGGAGATTGTGGATATTGCTCGTGAGATTGAGTTTGTTTGTCGCTAGGAGGGAGAGGAGAGGGAGACCAAGAGGCCTCGAGGATCTGGTAGTTATAGTGGTACTCTTTCGAGAGGTCAGTTTCAGCACGACAGAGGACATCCATTTAGACATGTGCAGCCAGCTCACCCAGGTTATCGTGGGGCGTCATCGGGGCATGGTTCTCACAATTCTCATCAGGGCCAGTCATCACTTAGTGCCTTTCCAGCTTAGAGTTTGTCCCGTGCTCCATCGGTTGAGGGCTCTTCTATGCCAGATGCATCTGCTAGTCACTCCGGTGTGAGGGGTTCCCTTCAGTACACTTCTCTAGCACCTAGGAGTTGTTATGATTGTGGTGAGATGGGTCATATATGGAGGCAGTGTCCTCGTTGACTTGCGAGTTCATCTCAGCAGAGGGGTCAGCCATCAGCTTCAGCGCTAGTTACTTCACCACCGCCGTCCAACCAGCTAGAGGTGTAGGTTAGTCAGTTAGGGGTCGCCTTAGAGGGGGAGGTCGATTAGGTGGCGGTCAGGCCCGTTTCTATGCACTTCCAGGCAGACCCGATGCTATTGCTTCAGATGCTGTTATCACATGTATTGTTTCAGTCTGCCATAGAGATGTCTCTGTATTATTTGATCCCAATTCCACTTTTTCTTATGTGTCATCATACTTTACTCGTTATTTGGGTACGTCCCATGAGTTTTTTGCTTCACCTGTTCATATATCTACCCCGGTTGGTGATACTGTTATTGTAGACCGTGTGTACCGGCCGTGTGTGGTGACTATTGAGAGTCTGGAGATTCGTATGGATCTTTTATTATTGTGTATGGTGGATTTTGATGTCATTTTGGGCATGGATTGGCTATCTCCGTGTTGTGCTATTCAGGAATGTCATGCTAAGATAGTCACATTGGATATAGCGGGTGTGCCACAGATTGAGTGGCGAGGTGCGACTGATTATGTTCCCAGTAGAGTGATCTCATTCTTGAAATCCCAACATATGGTTGGGAAGGGTTGTCTTTCGTATCTAGCCTTTGTGAGGGATGTCAGTGCTGAGACTCCCAATATTGATTCTGTTCCAATTGTAAGAGATTTTCCCGATGTGTTTCCTATAGACCTGTCGGGCATGCCACCGGATAGGGATATTGATTTTTGTATTGACCTGGTGCCGGGAACTCAGCCCATTTCTATTCCACTGTATCTTATGGCACCAGCGGAGCTGAAGGAGTTAAAGGAGCAACTTCAGGAACTCCTTGAAAAGGGGTTCATTCAGCCTAGTCTATCACCTTGGGGTGCACTATTTCTATTTGTGAAGAAAAAGGATGGCACTATAAGGATGTGCATTGATTATATGCAAATGAACAAGGTAACCATTAAGAACAAGTATCATTTGCCTCGCATTGATGATTTATTCGACCAGCTTCAGGGAGCGAGAGTGTTCTCCAAGATTGATCTCCGTTCAGGTTATTACCAGTTGAAGATCCGGGACTCGGATATTCTTAAGACAACTTTCAAGACCCGATATGGTCATTATGAGTTCTTGGTAATGTCTTTTGGGCTGACCAATGCCCCATCAGTGTTCATGCATTTTATGAACAATATGTTCCGACCTTATCTTGACTCATTTGTCATAGTCTTCATTGATGATATTCTAGTATATTCGCTTAGTCAGGAGGAGCACGCGAAGCATTTGAGAGTTGTGTTGCATAGATTGAGGGAGGATACGCTTTATGCAAAATTCTCCAAGTGTGAGTTTTGTCTTAGTTCAGTGGCTTTCTTGGGGCACGTGGTTTCCAACGAGGGTATTCAGGTTGATCCGAAGAAGATAGAGGTGGTTCAGAGTTGGCCTAGACCATCCTCAATCACATAGATTCATAGCTTTCTTGGTTTGGTGGGTTATTATCGTCGTTTTGTTCAAGGATTCTCATCTATCACATCGCCCTTGACCAAGTTGACTCAGAAGGGTGCTTCATTTGTATGGTTAGACGATTGTGATGAGACCTTTCAGAAGCTCAAGACAGCATTGACCACAACTCCAGTGTTGGCTTTGCCATCAGTTTCAGGTTCATATACCATGTATTGTGATGCTTCGAGAGTTGGCATTAGTTGTGTATTGATGCAGGATGGTAGAGTTATTACTTATTCTTCTCTTCAATTGAAGCCCCATGAGAAGAACTACCCCGTTCATGATTTGGAGTTGGCTGCCATAGTTCACGCATTGAAGATTTAGAGGCATTACTTGTATGGTATGTATTGTGAGGTGTTACTGATCATCGTAGCCTCCAACACTTGTTCAAGCAGAATGATCTTAATTTGAGGCATCACAGATGGTTGGAGTTGCTTAAGGATTATGATATCACTATATTGTACCATCCGGGAAAGGCCAATGTGGTGGCCGATACTTTGAGCCGAAAGACAGTGAGTATGGGGAGTTTGGCATATATTCCAATTGGGGAGAGACCTCTTGCAGTTGATGTTCAGGCCTTGGCCAATCAGTTCGTGAGGTTAGATATTTTGGAGCCTAGTCGGGTAATGGCTTGTGTATTTTCTCGGCCTTCCTTATATGATCGCGTCAGCGAGCGCCAGTATGATGATCCACATTTGCTTTTCCTTAACGACAGAGTTCAGCATAATAATGCCAGAGATATGACCATTGGTGATGATGAGGTGTTAAGGATACAGGGCCGGATTTTTATGACCAATGTGGATGGGCTTCCAGAGTTGAATCTAGAGGAGGCCCATAGCTCGTGGTATTCCATTCATCTGGGTGCCGCGAAGATGTATCAGTATTTGAGGCAGCACTATTGGTGGAGGAGAATGAAGAAAGACATTGTGGGATTTGTAGCTCGGTGTCTCAATTATCAGTAGGTGAAATATGAGCATTAGAGACCGGGTGGCTTGCTTCAGCGGATGGATATTCCAGATTGGAAGTGGGAGCGGATCACTATGGACTTTGTAGTTGGACTTCCACAGACTTTGAAGAAGTTCTATGCTATTTAGGTGATTGTGGATCGGTTGACCAAGTCTGCGCACTTCATTCCTGTATGTACTACCTATTCTTCAGAGCGGTTGGCAGAGATCGGTATTCGGGAGATTTTTCGTTTGCATGGTGTCCCAGTTTCCATCATTTTAGGTAGGGGCACTCAGTTTACTTCATAGTTCTGGATGTCTGTGCAGCGGGTGTTGTGTACTCAGCTTGAGTTGAGCACAACTTTTTACCCTCAGACGGACGGGCAGTCCGAGCGTACTATTCAGATATTGGAGGACATGTTGCGTGCTTGTGTCATTAATTTTTAAGGGTCATGGGATCAGTTTCTACCGCTCACAGAGTTTGCCTATAACAACACCTACCAGTCGAGTATTAAGATGGCTCGATATAAGGCTTTGTATGGGTGGCGATGTAGATCTCCAATTGGTTGGTTCGAGCCCGGTGAAGCAAGGCTATTGTGGACAGACTTTGTGCAGGATGCCTTAGAAAAAGTGAAGGTGATTCAACAGAGGCTTCGTACACCCCAATCAAGGCAAAAGAGCTATGCTGATAGGAAGGTTTGGGATGTGTCCTACATGGTTGGCGAGAAGGTGTTGTTGAATGTTTCACCCATGAAGGGTGTTGTGAGATTTGGGAAGAAAGGGAAATTGAGTCCTCGGTTCATTGGGCCTTTTGAGGTGCTTCGGAGGATTGGGGAGGTGGCTTATGAGCTTGCTTTGCCGTGCAGCTTGTCGAGTATGCATCTGGTATTTCATGTTTCTATGCTCCAAAAGTATGTTGGGGATCTGTCTCATGTTTTGGATTTCAGCATAGTTCAGTTGGATGATGATTTGACTTATGATGTGGAGCTAGTACCTATTTTGGGTCGTCAAGTTCAAAAGTTGAGGTCACCGTTATGTTGTATGGGACCGAGTGTTGGCCGGTGAAGATCTCACACATCCAGAGGATGAAAGTTGCAGAGATGAGGATGTTGAGGTGGATGTGCAGGCATACAAGGAAGGATAAGATTAGAAATGAATATATTCGAGAGAAGTTGGGTGTGGCCCCCATGGAGGACAAGATGCGGGAAGCAAGACTCAGATGGTTCGGGCACATTCAGAGGAGGAACACTGATGCACCGGTGAGAAGGTGTGAGCGACTGGGTGTGGTGGGTACGAGGAGAGGTAGAGGGAGACCTAAGAAGTATTGGGGAGAAGTGATCAGGTAGGATATGGCGCGACTTAGGGTTATTGAGGACATGGCCTTAAACAGGGAATTATGGAGATCGAGCATTAAGGTTGTAGGTTAGGGGAAATTGTGATTTTTTTTACAGCGCACTAGAGTGAGACTAGCTAGTTAGGAATTAGTCTTAGGATGCTATTGATCAGCTACTGATGATGGGCTTTATCTGCTATTTATTAATATACCTTACATATTTCTCGTATTTCCTATATCTCTTATATTGCTGTTATTTTGTTATTTTATGGTATTTATGTTATGTTATGGATTTTATAGTATTTTATGTTATTTTATTATGAGTCTATTGATAGTACTAATATAGTGTCTCTTGTTGCCTTCTTGAGCCGAGGGTCTCCTGGAAACATCCTCTCTGCCCCTCGGGGTAGAGGTAAGGTCCGCGTACATATTACCCTCCCCAAACCCCACTTGTGGGATTACACTGGTTTGTTGTTGTTGTTGTAGGTTCAAAAGTTGAGGTCAAAGGATATAGCTTCAGTGAAAGTGCAGTGGAGAGGTCGGCCCGTAGAGGAGGCTACCTGGGAGACCGAGCGGGAGATGCAGAGCAAATACCCTCACCTGTTTGAGGCTTTAGGTATGTTTCTTGACTCGTTCGAGGATGAACGTTTGTTTAAGTTGGGGAGCATGTGACAACTCGGCTAGTCGTCTCAAGAGTTATCGCCCTGTTTCCTCCAGTTCTGCTTCTTTATGCTTTGTTTATCCGTGTTATGTGGTATCGGGTTGGTCGGATCGAATCCAGAACGATTTTGGTAAGGTTTGAGACACTTAGTCTCTTTTGAGGAAACTTAAGTTGGAAAAGTAAACCGAATGTTGACTTATGTGTTAGAGGGTTAGAATGTGAATTTCGATGGTTCGGTTAGTTTTAGGAGGTGATTTGGGACTTAGGAGCGCGATCGAAATGAGTTTTGGATGTTCGGAGTAGATTTATGATTAAATTGGCGAAGTTGATATTTTGGCGATTTCCAATTGGTAGGCGAGATTTTGATGTAGGGGTCAAAATGGAATTTCGAGAGTTGCAGTAGTTCCGCTGTGTAATTTGGGATGTGTATGAAAAATTTCAGGTCATTGGGAAGTGGTTTAGTTGGGTTTTTGATCAAAAGCGGAATTCAGAAGATTGTAGAAAGCTTAGCTTGAATCCGATGTGTTTTAGTTGATTTGATGTTGTTTGAGGTGTTTTGAAGATTGGTACAAGTTTGAATAAGGTCTTAGGATATGTTTATGCTTTTGGTTGAGGTCCCGGGGGCCTCGAGGTAATTTCGGATGGTTGACGGAAAGGTTTGAGACTTTGTTGCAGTTGCTAAATTTGCTGCTTCTGGTATTTCCGCACCTGCAGATTGGGGACCGCAGGTGCGACGCTGCATATGTGGGCGTTTAGTCGCAAAAGCGAAAAGGGGCCTGATGAGCAGCGATCGCAGAAAGGGTTAGGGTGACCGCATCTGCGATGTCGCATATGCGGGTATGTGACCGCAAATGCGGACTAAGGCGAGATAAGTGACTTCTACAGAAGCAGATGAATAACCATAAATGCGGTACCGCAGAAGCGATTAAAGGGACACAGATGCGAAAATGACTCGGCAGAAAGTATAAATTGTGTTCTTCGCGAAATTTGAGCTATTTCACCATTTTTGACTTCGGCCTTGGAGCTTTTTTGACGATATGAAAGAGGGATTCCAAGGGAACTTCATTGAGGTAAGGAATTTGGACCAAAAACTCGTTCCTATGCTATTATTACACAGATTAGGGCTATGATTATGGAAATTAAGGGTTAAAATTGAAGAACTAGGGTTTGGAAATTTAGACTTTTGCTTGAGGATTTGAAGGACCATTTGAGGTTTGATTTCAGAACTTTTGACATGTATGAACTCGTAGGGAGATAAGGAGTCTATCGATGTAAAAATTATCGAATTCCTAGAAGTGGGCCCAGGGGTCGGGTTTTGGTAATTTTGGGATTTGTGTCGTATTTTGATTATTTTCACTTGGGCTTCGTTCCCTTATCATATTTCGATGTCCTTGTTATGATTTTGGATAGATTCAACGCGAGTGGAGGCCGACTCGAGGGGCAAAGGGATCGCGAGCTAGAGATTGGACGAGTTCGAGGTGAGTAATGATTGTAAATGATGTTCTGGCGGTTTGAAACCCCGGATTGCATATCGTAGAGCTATATTGAGGTGAGACACATGCTTGATGACGATTTTGGGGTCGTGTACTATTAGGGATTGTGACTTAGTCCGTCCCGGATGACTATTTTACCACGTATTTGACTGAAATCTATTTGCTATCATCATGATTTAGGCCTTGTGCCAACTATTTGAACCCTTAGGATTTTTTTACTGGTATTTCCTCACTGTTTTGACTTTATACTTGAATTCAGTCATGTCATAATTCACTATGTTTTGTACTCAGCCATGTTTTCTCTTTTTTAATACTTACATGATCTTTTAAATAATATTTTGGGCTGAAAATCATGTTTTACTATTGCCCGAGTGGCTTGTGAGGATTTTGACTGTGTAAGGCTGAGGGCCTATGTTGTGAGGGAACATTTGATACTGATTATAAGGTCGAGGGCCTGAGATATGTATGACACGAGGTGGCTTGATTGATATGAGGCCGAGGTCCTACTGATGATGCCACGAGGTGGCTTGATATTACGCTTGGGTCGTAAGGGTCCCCTCCATGAGTCTGTACACCCCCAGTGAGCGGGGGTACCCATTGACATGCGAGATTGAGCCCTAGGGGCTGGTATTGTTCTATGTGATTGCCCAAGGGGCTGGTATTGTTCTAAGATGTTGCCCGAGGGGCGGATTTGTTGAAACAGTGCTTGAGGGGCGAACCTTTATGTGTTTATTTTTCTTAATTAACTGTCCATTACCTTCTTGATTGTTGAAAAAGGCTTTTTATGAAAGTATTTTTGATATAAAGGATTTTTGCCTATCTTTCACTGATTCACTGATTTTTAAATAGTTTTACTGCTTCATTATAAAATGTTTTGTGCTATACGTGATTTCTTACTTTCAGTCATTATTTACATTTATTACTCACTGAGTTGGAGTACTCACTTTACTCCCTGCACCTCGTGTACAGATTCAGGCGTTGCTGATCCGGCCAGTGTGAGTTGAGAGCTCCTAGCGGGCATTTAGAGTTTACGAGGTAGCTATTTGGCGTCCGCAGTCCCGTGTTTCTCCCTCTTTATCATTTCTATCTCTTATTAGACATTTGTAATAGTTTGTAGACTTTTCATACTTGTATTAGGTCTTATAGATGCTCATGACTAGTGACACCCCGGTTTCGGGCTGTGTTGGGGTTATTTTCCGCAAATTATGTTTTTTAACTGCTTAAACCTGGGTTTAATTGATTATGCTTATTACTGTTTCTTAAATGTTTAACTGCTTAAAGATTTAACTGGGAGTAGTTGGTTGGTCTTGTCTTCATGAGAGGCGCCATCACGACCGGGTCCGAAATTGGGTCGTGACAATTTTCCTTGGCGGATTGCCATATTCAGTACCGAGTGGTTGAGAACTTGAGAGTGGGAGCACATGGTGCGTTTGGCATGTAGGGTTAGCTGAGATTTATATCTCACATTGGTCAGATATGTATTTATTTTACTTCATGAGTTGTATTCCTGAATTGATAGCATGTCTACTTTTCTGGTCAGTTTATTTCTATTTCTTGTTGAGGTTACATTCGTCAGTACCTATCAGTCCATAGTTTTGACTTGTTACTTACTGAGTTGGTGTACTCACATTACCCTCTGCACCTTGTGTGCAGATCCAGGTATCTTACGCTTCGATAGCGGCTGTTGACTATTCCAGTCGCGGACTTTAATCGGAGATAGCAAGGTAGCTGCCTAGCGATCGCAGTCCCGCCTTTGTCCTTCTTTATCTTCCTTTTAGTGTACTTTTGGCTATTCTCAGACTGCATTAGTCTTGTTATATTGCAGATCAGTTGTAGTAATTGCTCATGACTTAGTGACACCCGAGGTCGGGCTTGTATTTCCGCGCGTTGGTTTTTGAATTATTTCTTTTACAGAATTTCAGTATGAAAAAGGTTATTATCTGGATTTTAAATGAAATATTGAATTATTTGGGAATATGTCGGCTGGCCTAGTTCTATGATAAGTGTCATCACGACCGGGTTGGTTTTGGGTCATGACATATGATAAATTTATTATTGACTCGGTCAATAATAAGGGACAAACACTGATTCTTGGATATGTTTAGGACTTGTCAAAGTGTTTGGACACGAGAATAAGAATTATTCGAATAATCATGACACATCTCGTATTTTCTTTAGAAGGTCTTCACTCAACCCATACATACTAAGATAATCATAGGAATATAAAGTCCCCAAATACATGTTTATTTGAAAGTTAATATGGAGAATATCATGGGTGACTTGACCGTGAGTAATATGCATGGATGCCAAAGATCATCGTGACATTAGAGGGGAGCTTTGTGTTATGATGGGTATGTATTTAGAAGCAAACCAAATTTGCTATTAATTCAGTATACGAACATGCATTTAGAGATTTTCGTAACTATAAGACAACTTCACATCTAAACTCATTAACTTTCAATATTGACGAGGGATATAAGTACAACACACGTACACAAAAATTAGTTATATTAAAAGCAAGAAGATCCATAGCAAAATATCGTTCGACTTTTTTTACTCTTTTAAAATATAATTCACACTGGACAAAATAGTCATTAGACTATTTTTGTAATATTTAGGAATAGTCACTTAGTTATTTTTCTAATATGAAGGAGTATTTATTTAATTATTCCTATAATATTTAGGAGTAGTCATTTAATTATTTTTTTAATATTTAAAATTTTAGTTTTTCTAATTCTAGAATTCCTACGATTCATACCGGGGGTGAGGCGGGGTTGGATTATGGTTGATCTTAGATAGCTTGCAGTTTATGTTGAATCCACACTATCCTTGTTGTTTATCTTAGCCCCGGGCCTTAGTTACTTGTTACTGTTATTGCATGTCATTTATCTTTTGGTTGTTATGCTTCAGTTACTATTATGGTTTCTACTCGAGTTATTAATGAATTGTCTCCTTCTCTTTTCTTTTTTTCTGAGCCGAGGGTCTATCAGAAATAGCCTCTCTACCCTATCAGGGTAGGGGTAAGGTCTGCGTACACATTACCCTCCCCAGACCCCACTTTGTGGGATTTTACTGGGTAGTTGTTGTTGTTGTTGTTGATTTGAGTGCATTTGGGATGTTGCTATTGGGTGCACAAATTGTACAGGTTATGGCTTTGGATTGTATTGATGTGTCATGTCATAATAGTGGTCGTGTTGGATGAGATGAGGTCATTGGACCAAGAATGAATGCTATCAGAATTTGTTACAGGATGGTATCGGAAGTCAGCTTAGAAATCTGCTATAGTTCTTGTCGGAGAAGAGGGTGCTCCATGATTTGTTGATCTGACGAATGGTTATGAGTTTTTGCATGTTTCTTTCTTCATTCGCAGTATATGAATGTGTTAGGATGAGGCTTTGTATGATAAGAGGTTTATTACCGGTACTGGGTTGTTTTGAGTTGTTGTTGTGAATAGAAGTTATCTTTATGAGTATTTGAGTTATGTGGAATATCATGTGATTACATCTTGGGTTACGGATATGGTTCGATACATCTTGTTCGGACTTATTAAAGTGTAGATGCGAGATTTTGATCTTATAGAGAAATCTGGATGATTGAAATTGGGTTCCAAGACTTACGGGTTAGGTTGGATTAAGAAATTTCATTCGTGGTGTTATTAGACCTATACAGGATAGGGTGACATGGGATCACCCCCAGGTATGCACATAGTGAGGTCACACGGCGATTTGATAGCTTTTGGAGCAACTTTTGGCACGTTCGAGGATGAACATATGTTTAAGTGGGGGAGGATGTAACGACCCGACTGGTTGTTTTGAGCATTTGCACTTCGCTTGGTTGTTTGAGGGCATGAGTAGCTCCGTATGAAGTATTATGACTTATGTGGATCATCGCTTTTGATTTTCAGGTTATTCGAAGTTAAGTTGGAAGAATGACTCTCAGCTAGAAGCTTTAAATTTGAAGGGTTCGACCAAGTTTGACTTTTAGTGTATGGCCTCGGATTGGATTTCTGATGGTTCTGTTGGCTCCGTTGGGTATTTTGGAATTAGGAGCGTGTCTGGAATGTGATTTGGAGGTCCGTGGAAGAATTAGGCTTGAATTGGCGAAAGTTAGATATTTGGCGATTTTGGTCAGTAATGGAAATTTGATATCGAGGTCAGAATGGAATTTCGAAAGTTATAATAGGTTCGTGGTGTCATTTTTGACTTGTGTGCAAAATTTGAGGTCATTCGGACGCTGTGGAGTTTGGTCTTTTCTATAGAAGTGGAAGATGAGTCGTAGATGCGATGTGTTGGCTGCAGATATGGAAATTCCGTAGGTGCGGTACCACAGAAGTGGAAATATGACCGTAGGTGTGGTTTTTCTAGGCATAAAACCCCAGCTCGAGGTTTTGGTCTCCAGTTTTTATTTTGGAGTTGAGGAACTAGGGAGATAGGCGATTTTTTGAGGGATTTGAAGGAACAACGTTGGGGTAAGTAATTCTAACCTATAATGGTTTAAATTTCATGAATCTGTGGCTTTATTCATCATCTAATTGGGAAGTTGTACTAGAAATTTCGAAAGTTAGGGATTGCAAAATTGGAGAGTGGATTTTGAGGATTTGAGTGACCAAATGAGATCGGATTTTGATAAATTTCGTATGTATGGACTCGTGAGTGAATGAGCTTTCTAGTTTTGTTACTATTTTGAGGTGATGCACATGCTAGGTGACGGGCGTATTGGTGTGAACCGTTGGGAATGGTGACTTGGTCCATCCCATATCTACTGCAAAGTTGAATATTTTGTTGAAACTACATGCCTCTTACTTGTTTGAGAAAGAATTTTTGTAAATCGGGATGGATGCCCTGTTCAGGCCTTATGCTAGTGTTTTTGTACCCTTAGAAATGTTTTCTTGTTATCCCATCATTGTTTTAAATTACAAATCTATACTCATTCATGTTATACTTATTTAGTGCATAATTTAGTCTCTAATACTGCGTTTTTATGCATCATATAAACGTGGTTGGGGCTGAATGCCTTGTTTTACTGATTTTTCACTGAGTGGAGTTGAGGGCCTGATTTGTGAGGATATTTATGGGATCGGGCTGCACGCCGCAACATGTTTTACTGATTTATGACTGAGGAAGGCCTAGGGCCTGATTTGTGAGGTTATTTATAGGATCGGGCTGCATGCCGCAGCATGTTTCATTGATTCATGATTGAGTGAGGCCAAGGGCCTGATTGATTTATTCCATGATAGGCTTGTTATTGCGTTTAGGCTGTAGGAGCCTCTCCTGAGTCTGCAGACCCCCAGTGAGCGTAGGTACCTACTGAGTGCGAGAGCCTGATGGGCTGTTTACGAGTGGTTGTGAGGTATCCCTGAGGGGCTGACCTTCCATTTGATTTCATCCGGAGAAACTCACTATACATCACATGCTAATTACTTTATTAGGAAATATACTCCACGAACCATGGTAGAAAATATTGAGATCCTTTCGAAATCCATTTGCTCATAATTAAGCCATCAGAACTCAATCTCTCTAACTAAACCAAGCTATGAAAGCCATAAAAACCCCGAGAGTATCGCCACAAAACACTTGTAAAAACTCACTACATCATAAGAACCAAAAGTGCCAATCACATCCGTCACCTTGCTGATCCAACCCGTTACCAAACCGTCCTAATTCTCCGAGTTCCTCCTGGATTACCTTCAAATTGATACTTCTTCTTGCCATAATACCACAATCCGCAACCAAAACTCACCACACGAGATCCTAGCATAAAACAACACCGCCCTAAGGTTCATAAGCCACTGAATACTCTCTTAAGCACCCCACAAGTACCACAACCGAGATGCCCACTCTGAAGAGACCTTCTGTGAGTTTAAAGCTGTTCATTTTTTCCTTCTTGATACTGAAATGTAGAATCCACACTGATATAGAAATACTGCGAGTCTCGACACCATCCAATGTAACCCTCCGATTCTATCCATGAACAGATCCGCAAAATTCTCAATTGCCACATTCAGATCTTACATCCATTAGAATTATTCTTGTGATTCTTCCACTCTACTCAGGTCTCAATCAAACCGCCCAAACGGACTGAACGACTTATGCCCCATTTGCACAATGAAAACCAAAGAAGTAATGCAGATGTCTAAGCATCCAAGTGAATCTTTACCCCATGCACGCTACATCCTGTATGAATAACAACTCAACCAATCAATATTTCACATACACCCCCAAATCATGATACAACCCTTATCAAAAATTTCTTTTGCTCGAGTCATCCTCGATCTCAACCTCTGTAAGCCATAACTGATTCACCAGTATACCTCAAACTGAAACTAATACGACACATAATCGTGTAATCAACTTATTAATAATAGACACCCCCTCTTAGCTCAAAGCCAAGGACTAAATCATTTGATAACTTACAATACCCATACAATGTTGCTGCCAAAATCCCACACTGAAGTTCAACTAAATCCTTCATAAGCTCATGTAACACAACCCTTTAATATCTCAGATCCTCTGCAATTCTCACATTCATCCTTGTAACAGTCAGGCCAACTCTCACAAACGATCCAAACTCAAATTGTAACACATATAATTCACTGGTAAAAGAGGACTTTCTACAAAACAACATTGGGATCACACAAACCACAGGACACCCCGCAGGAGATAACCCACCTGCTTCGCCTCAAACTAACATCTCTTTATACCCTTCCACAGTTATAAATAATACATAATCACTTAATCTTCTTGAGTGTGAACTCATAAATCACGACATGAAAATCTACTTCAGTCCTCAACTAAACAACATCAAAGATCCTCCAACACACCCATAACTCAATATTATACGTTACATCAAGATAGAAATCAAGCACCAAATTTGCATGTCAATCAAACCCCTTTTGTCAAATCCAATCTATCTAAGCACACCCATAGTCACTTCATACTCATCATATAGCAATCCGACTACTCATCTAGTTACAAATTCCACTCATAGGGACGCTACCGGACATATAAGTCCAAAAGCATGTGCTCCCACAATCAACACCTCTATGCTCAAGCTATAGTCAAAACCTAGCCTCAAGTCCTCCAGACCAGCCTATCATAATCACACAAAAACCACATCTCACACCTCATCTATAAAATTATCGAGTGCTCATATGCACATGCGAATGCGTGGAAGGAATTCAAAGAGTTATGCTTCAAGCTGAATCAATACTATACGATAAGGTAAGAAAGATAGAAAGTATATCCTAAATGTCATGTAGCCTCTCGAAGATAGGTATGGAAGTCATCATAGCTATCCACAAGACTCTACTAGACACTTGCTCATGACTTGTAGAACCTACGAACCTAGAGCTCTGATACCAACCTGTCACGACTCAAAATCCACTAATCGTGATGGCACCTGACCCAACATGCTAGGTAAGCCAACTAATAACTATATAATTCCAACAATATTAAATAAACAATTAAACATATGAGTTATTTGAATCTTATATAATTCCCATGGACTGGTAGTATAAATCATGAGCTTCTATGAATAGAGATTACAAAACATATATTAAGTAAATACATCTTCTGTTTGAAAAGTACGTAAACAGGGTTTTATAAATCTACGACTACCATGAACAAGAAGCAGCCACAACTGGAACGCAGGCTTATCTTCCAGTTCAGCTTCCATCTAGCACAGCAACGTTGGCATCCAAAATTTGCACACAATATGCAGGAAGTGTAGTATGAGTACAACTTACCCCATGTACTCAATAAGTAACAAACCTATACTTAGGTTGAAAGAAGTGACGAGCTAGAACATGGTCGGGTCCAACACCTGAAGCCAACAACAATTCACAACAATATAAAGCATATAAATAAGGAAGTAACTTAGAAATAAAATGCTCAACTTTTCACAATTTTTCTGAAAATAGTTCATCTTTTCAAGAATATCAGTGAAAACCCAATCCTTTACTGAAATCGTCGAGAAACATACGAGATAGTTTGAAAATTGTAATTCTTTCTAAAATAAATAAGATGTTTCATTTTTCTTCCCAAATAGCAAGTGTGAAAAATACCTCTCTATGCCCATAGATCAAAGTGTGTGAAAAAAATCATGAGCGACGTGATACCGTACAGTATGTGGAAGAATGCACCTCTATGCGTGTATGTCCTATATGCATGCAAATACCATGTATCCCAGAGATGAAACATGTACTCACACACTCCACTCATATATACTCAACCACTCGGTACTGTATATGGCACATACAACACAGGGAAGATCCATCCCGGAATATATACATCACTAATCATCAGTCACCCAGTACCGAGGAAAGGCTATTTCGGCTCCATGGAGAAAATCCATCTCCAGGTATATATATCAATGCTCAACCACTCAGTACTGTATCTGGCTCATACGGCCCACCGAAGATCCATCCCTAAACATATATATATACATCACTAACCATCAGTCATCAGTATCGAGGAAAAGGCCAATCTTGCCTCATGGAGAAGATCCATCTCTAGATAATAATAATAACCTCACAACCACTCGGTACTATATATGGCTCAAACGGCCCAGGGAAGATCCATCCCAGAATATATAGATCACTGACCATCAGTCTCTAGTACCGAGAAAACAGGCAAATCCAACCTCATTGAGAAGATCCATCTCCATACCAAGGGAAGATCCATCCCTGAATATAATCAACCACTCTTACTGGGGGTGTGTTACAGACTTCGGAGGGGCTCCTTCAGCCTAAACACAATCATAATCATAAGTATAACCGCTGCGGCGTGCGGCCCCATTCCATAACTGTCACTTATAATCAGGCTCTCGGCCTCACTCAGTCATCAATCTCTCCAATCTCACCCATGGGCTCACAATATCATGAAAACTAACCCGAAATAATGATATAATGTATCAATAAGTAACAACTGAGACTGAGATATAATCTGCATGCATAAATGCGATTGAGTATGAAATATCAATGAAATCGATGAGGTGACAGCAAGAAAACGACCACTATGGGTCCCAACAATACTAGCATAAAGCCTAAACAGGATATCTAGCATGATGTATAGCTCAATTACTTTATTACATGGTGATAAACATAGACATCAACAATGTAGGGCAAATATACAATGCCCTAAAAACAACGGAGTTGCAATTCACATGGTGCACGCCCACACGCCTGTCACCTAGCATGTTCATCACCTCAACACCAATCACATAGCACATAATTCGGGGTTTCATAACCTCAGCACTAAGTCTAAAAGAGTTACTTATCTCAAACAAGCCAATTCCAAATGCCAAGCAAGCCAAGCGATGCTCCAAAAATTTTATCACGCTCGTAGCGACCTCTGAATGGCTTAAACAAGCCATATGCAACTCAAATACATCGGATACATCCCAAGGAAACAATTACAAATGATAAAGATCGAATCCTAAATCAAATCCAAAATTCGAACAAAATTTCACTGGGGCCCGCACCTCAAAACCCGACAAAACACATAAAATCTGATAACCCATTCTATTATGAGTCCAACCATTCTAGTTTCACTCAAATCTGACTTCAATTCCGCATTCAAATCCCAAAAATTTGCTTTATGGAATTTCTACAATTTTTCCCAAATTTACATCTCAAAATACTAATTGAATTATGAAAACAATGATATATTCATGTATATTAACCAAATCTGGGTAATAATCACTTACCCCGATGAATTTCTTGGGAAAACCACGAGAAATCATCACATACCGAGCTCCCAAAGTCAAAAATGTGAAATAAAACCCCAAGCCTCGCTTATATACTACTTAATCTGAACTTCATTGTGATGTCTGCTCAATTCTGCTGCGTCCGCACTCTGCAAATCTCTGCGGTCGCACAAAAATCGTGTGGCTGCACTTCTTAGCCCTCCTCCTCTGCGATCCATACAATTATGTTGCGGTCGCACTCTTCTTCTGCGGTTCGCACAATTATGCTGCGGTCGCACTTCCATGAGCATCATATCAATATCAGAGTGCCGAGTCCTATCAAATCATGTCTGATTGACTTCAAATTTTTGCACACAAGACATAGATAACACTGATGACCTAGATTGACTTCCGAAAATCCAACCCAAGGTCAAATACTCAAAAGTCAAACTTGGTCAACCTTTTCAAATTTAATGCGTCTAGCTGAGAATCATTCTTCCAAATCAATTCCGATTAACCTAAAAACCAAAACCGACGATTCATATAAGTCATAATTCATCATAGGAGTTACTCATACCCTCAAACAATTGTGCGATGTGTAAATGCTCAAAACGACCGGTCGGGTCATTACATCCTCCCCCACTTTAACATACATTCGTCCTCCAACGTGCCTAGAGTTGTTCCAAAAGACAACAAATCACTATATAACCTTACCATGCATATACCCGGGGGTGATCCAACGTCATCCTATCCCATATAGGTCTAATAATATAACATAACCGGAATTTCGGAAGTCAACCTACTTTATAAGCTTTAGAGACAAAAATGTTTAACATTTGGAATTTTCTATAAGATCAGAATCTCGCATCTACACATTGTACAAGTCTGAACAAGCTGTATCAAGCCATATCCATAACTCCAAGATATAATCACACGATATACTCAAAACTCAATACTCATAATTTCTGAAGTTTTAAGCGTCAATACCACACAAGAGGGAGGGGGGTGATTTGTGTGGTACCCTATTTTCGTTTAACAGAACTATAGAAGAACCTGGTTATTCTAGGCGTTCCAACTACTACTGTTTTATAGAATAATAAATACAGATTTGTGAGCACGTGATTTTTGCCCTATATATGAATAATTCCAAAAATCCCAAACAAAATAATTTTTCTGTATTTTACAATTTTTGTGCGTTTTGGTGTCATCTTCTGATAATTATTGCGTTTTTATTTGGGCGTGTTAATTTTTATAAAATACAATAAAATACGCATTTTTTCTTTGCACTTAGGATTTAATTTTATACTTAGTATTAATTAGGGATTAACTTGTTTTAGAATAGGATATGAAGAAAATGTAAAAAATAGTTTACTTTAATGTTTTTATTATTGTGAAACAGTCACAAATAGTTATTAAGTTAATTTTAGGCATTAATTGGTTTTAGCTTAATTGTTAGTTTAATTTCGCATCTTTGTAAAAATCAGAAAAATAAATACAAAAAATACAAGACTGCAAAAAGAAAAATGAAAAATATAATGGAAGTGAGCTTGTTTGAGACTTAAAATTTGGGCCATTTCTGCATGTATTCCGTTGGCCCAAATGCCTCAAAGCACCCTGATTCAGTCCAACCCATGTCCCTACCCGGTCCCCCCCCCCCCCCCTTTAAATGAAACGGCGTCGTTTCGGGGTCCTTGGATCAGGACCGTTGGATCTCATCAATCCAACGGTCCGGAACTAACTAGGTTTCCAGTATATAAGTGTCCAAACCGTCCCCCCTACCCCCCATTTCCATTGTATTCCTCACCCCACCCCTTCTCCCAAACCCCTAATCCGCGGCGCCCTAAAAATCCTTGCCGGCGGTGAACACAAACAATGTCGTTCACCCTGAAATTAACACCACGGACTCCCCTCACCCTCCTCTTTCTATTGCACCTGTTGGTTTGCCTCGAATAAGGCCGGAACTTTTCGAATCTTGATTTGAAGTTTTCCGGCCAGGTGACAGTTTGTCCGAATCAGCCCAAAATCACACCTTACAACCCTCAGCCCTTCCCCAACACTAATCCGTGTTTGTTTTCTTTCAAATCACCAGGAAACGACCCACATCTTAGATCTAAGAATTGCTGGCCAAACCCTAAAATCAAATCCTTTTTATTTCGAACCGTAGTACCCTTAACCATGTGTTCTCGTGTAAGAACACATGGTTAGGGATGTTACGCGTCAAAAATCTGAAAGGATTCAGATGTTCATGACCGGCCGGAATCTTTTAGGCCTTTGTGAGTTTTTCTTTTGTTTTTACTGCTTCTTTCACTCGCATGATTAAAATATTATTTGCAGTCGTTGTTTCATTGTTGTTCTGTTAATTTTAGGGTTTAATTGTGTTAGTTTAGGTTCTGTTAATTACTGTTGATTCTGAGATTGTTAGTTGGTTGAATGATTATAAGTTCATGGTTTAATAATTAGTTTTAAGTTCATTTATTGGTAATCGTGGTAGCTTAAGCTCAGTTTAATTTCGTTTAGCTTGTTTGAGTTGGTTAATTGACCAGAATTGGTTCAGTCAGTCGGATTAGTGGGTTTCTGATTGCTAGTTAATTAATTTTAGTTAGTTTCTGATTGCTACTTAATTAATTTTAGTTAAGTTTCAGAATGGTTTAGGATATTGGGTATAACTGTTAGGGATAAGGGTAGGTTCAGTGATTCTAAAAGGCTTTCAGGGGTAATCTGGGTATTGAAAAGGGTAGTTCTGATAGGAATAGTAATATCAAGGTATAGGGAAGGGCAGTATAGGTATTGTATGGGTAGAGGAATGCCTTAGGGCCTTTTAGAATGGGGTTCAAGTGTAAATTTGAATAATTATAGTGCAGTTACTTGTTTAGCAAGATAAAACTAGAGGGGCTAATTGAAAATAGAGAGGGACTGATTGGCAAATCAGAATCTAGTCCATTCTCTTTGGGAGTTGCCTATAAAAGGGCATAAGATGCCTTGGGAAAGGGGGTTTGCTCTCAGTCTTCTGCCTTGAGCCCTAAGTTTTAATTTGAGCTTTCATTCCTGTTTTTTTAAAATCCAGTTAACATTTCAATTCTGAGGTTATTTAGAAAATAAAAACATCAAAATATGGAGATCTGAAACAGCTTCACCGTTTCATTACTAATTCTGGGTTTTAGCTGTGAGGGTCAGGGAAATGTTAGAAGTCTGTTAAGCTGATCTGTGGGAATTTGCTTATATTTCTAGTTTCAAAGCAATCTGCCTGTGTTTCTGTGGTGTACATTGCTGGGTTTGTTGTTTGTTGCTGTTGAAAGTAGCTGATTCCTCTTCTTTTCTCTATTTTCATTACCATTCCCAGGTACATTTCCTTGACTCGCATCTATGTAAATCCAAGTTTGAAGTGGAGAAAAATGAGAATGTTACTGGAATTCTGTTGTCTTTGGAAACATTGTCTATTGACTATCTTTTCATAGTTTAATTTGTTTAAATTGTCCGACTGTTACTAATTTACTTAGTTGTTGTTGATTCGAGCCAATAACTGATTTGTATAATCGAGACTGATGAATTGTCCAGTATGAGTTTGGTTATTTTAATTAGTAAGTGGACATTTTGATATTTAGATTTATGTGTATAGTCCAGGGTGCGGGCTGTTTAAATGGAGCATTTCATGTTTATACAATTGTCATTTTCAATTTGTTTAAAGTTTCACAGTATGCTGGAGTCAAGTCTGCAAAGTTGTAATTGATTTAGAGTTCAACACACATGGTTGTTTTTTTAGTTTTGGTCTAAGATGAATTGGGCAAAGCTTCATACTGGGCCAATTTTGGGCCTGTCGAATTTGCAGTCGGGCCAGACTGTGGTTAGGCGAGAAATCGAAATGGGACCTAGGTACATCAAGGTTCAAGAGTTTAATTAAATAGGAAGGAGCCCCGATGGCTCGATCTTTGGGCTGTGCATTGGCCCGTCCATAAGTAAAATTTGGCCTCCGTAAGGCCTATTTCTTCGAGCTCTAAAAGCCCTCACCTGCAACATGTGTAATGACAATGCTTTGGACCGTATGGGCTGAAAGCCCATTTCCTCAGTATTTCTGCATAGAAGTTCAAAATTCAGGTTTAACGGATGATTGGCCTTAATCAATTAGGATCCTTAAGTAATTGTTGACATAATTATCTCGCTGTTTAGATTTGAGAAGGTTGTTTAGCAAATTTCATGGCCTTCCCCCAAAATAACACTACGTTAGTATCTTAGGCACGATTTAATTAAATAACATTCTTAAAATTAGAGTGCGCATTGATGCGACTCAAATCCAAATCTCGACGAAGTCGAAATGTGTCGATAACTACGGGTGCATTGATTGCGACGTGGCTCAAAACGCGTTTTCATGACGTCGCAATTCTTTAAAAATAATTATGATAAAAGAGGTGTAAAATTAATAAAAGGCACATGAGCTAGCATGTATTAAAATCAGATAAAATCAAATATAACAGTTAAGCGACTGTGCTAGAACCACGGAGCTCGGGAATGCCTAACGCCTTCTCCCGGGTTAACAGAATTTCTTACTCGGATTTCTGGTTCGCAGACTGTTAATAGGGTCATGAATTTCCTCGGTTCGGGATTCAGCCGATGACTTGGGACACCATTAATCTCTCATGTGGCGACTCTGAATAATTAATAATTAAATCCCGTTCCGATTGTCCTTTAATTGGAAAAACTCCTTTACGCTCCTCTTGCGGGGTGTAGGTAGTAGAAAAAGGAGGTGTGACAGCTCTGGCGACTCTGCTGGGGAACGAACCCAGAATCTCTGGTTCAAGGTTCAGAATTCGAGCTTAGAAAAATTGTTGTATTTAATTACATCTGCTTTTCCTACATGTTTTATGCTAATTGTGCTAAATATTACCGCTTTGATATCGTCTGAACTGTATATAAATTGTGCCGACACCCTTCTCTCTTCACCTCCGGGGATGTGCTTACTGGTTGAGACTCCCCATTCTGTTAGTGTCATACCCTGAAATAAGAAAGAGGTCGGACAAGTTATGAAGCCAGATGGAATTTTGGTTCCCGGTAAGTTCTCACCTCCTCGACTCGAGTTGTCCGTTCGGGTACACAGTCTAGTACACTGACCCAGGTTTTGAATATAGAATAATGTGACTTCATGCCGGATCCCTAGTAGGAACGCTTATTTGCATCACGTTGCATTTGACTTAGGGGACTCAACACAGGGGTTGGGTCCGTCTAGGACTAGCAACCTGAAATGAAAAGACCATTCTGATGCATCCTACTTGCTCTGTACATATATTTGTTTCGAATTTGCATGTTAACCGGTTTCTGAATCTCGGGAATGTTGGAAAATTAAAGGAAAAAAAAGAGAGAAAAAAAGAAGAGAAAAAAAATATATTAGTTAGGGAGTTAATTAATTATTTTAAAAATTAAAAATCAAAGACCAATTACTGGCGAAACTCTGCCGAAATTTTTTATTTTTGTTTTACTAAAAAATAGAAAAGAAAAAAAATCTTTTATTTTAGTTTGGAAAAATAGATTGTTGTATTGTTTGTTGAAAATGGAAAAATCGTATTTTGTCTTGTTTTCAAAAATAGAAAAGGAAAATAGTTTGTCTTGTCATGAAAAAATAAAAATGGAAAAAGAGTCATGTTTTAAAATAGTTCGGTTAATTTGCCTGAACTACGCATGGTTTGATTCTCACAGGGCGTGAGATACGTAGGCAACCCTCACCTGGTCCAACCCCCCCTTGCAAAAATAACCAAAATATCAAAATTTCAACTTTGTCATAAATAAACCAGGTGATGCCGTTTTTGTTAAAAATAGCCAAATGTTCCCAAACGGGGCGCCGGGAGGCTGACTTTGCATAAACAGCCACCTCTAGTCATATTTTGATTTTTGACCCTCACAGCCTTAAAATTTTCGCCCTCGAGGCATTGAAAGGTCGTGTCACAATATCGGGGTTATCTGGGGACGCCGGAAGGCTGACTTTGAAAAAAAAAAGAGATTTTTTTTTTTGAATTGAGAATTGAGTTCTTCATTTGAAAATATAGGGGTAATTTTGAGTCGATAATATAGATAGTTTTCTTTGAGTTAAATAAAAGTTTTCTTTTTGCTTAAATGCTTTAATAAATGTGCAGGATGAGCACGATGGTAAATGAGCCTTTTTCAATAATGACCAAAATCCTTTTTGTGCTACAATTATGGTGGAATGATTTGGGCAAAGAAGGGCAAGACGAAGTGAGAAAATATTTGAAAGACCTTCCGGATTTATTAAACATTCAGCCTCGGGGGGATATCATCAGGGCATTGGTCGCCCATTGGGATTCGGCACATAATGTGTTTCATTTTTCAGACTTTGAACTCACCCCAACATTGGAAGAAATAGCGGGGTACATTGGAAGTGACCAAGCTCCATTGAGATTCAAATACTTGATTGCTCCTAGGGCCATTACCATACACCGATTCCTGGATTCCTTGAAAATACCCCGAACAGTTCATCATCCAGATTTTGCAAAGGGTTTTTGCAGTTTCCGCTTCATGTATGATAGATATGGCCATGTGGGCGGGTTCAATAATCCAGACCTTAAGCTGTGCAGCAGAAATAGCCGACAAAAATGGGAGGAACACGGACGAGTGGCATTTATGATAGCTTTTTGGGTCTCGTAATATTCCCAAGGAAAGATGGTAATATTGATTTAAAAGTAGCAGGCGTCGTCAGTATCTTGCAAACCATGGGGAAAAGCACTTTAGCACCTATGATTGTGGCTGATATCTTCAGGGCTCTCACTGCGTGCAAAGCTGAGGGCAAATTTTTTGAGGGATGTAACTTATTGTTACAATTGTGGATGATTGAGCATTTGTGCCCGCGCTCTCAATTATTGAGTTATGGTTCGGCTGAGAAAACTTGTATAGGAGAATTTTGTACGAGAATCAAAGGGGCTAATCTACCTGAAGGAGTCACGGCTTGGGCATTATTATTTCGGAACGTCAAGGCTAGCCAGATACAGTGGGTGCTTGGATGGTTGTCTGTCGAGGAAGTCATATATATGCCAGCAGCCCGACCGCATTTTTTGTTGATGGGACTCAAAAGCATACAGCCCTATGCACCATATTGGGTTCTGAGGCAACTCGGTAGATATCAAGTAGTACCAAGAGATGACGATTTGAGTACCCAAGTGGTCGAAATTAGTCCTGACGGTCAATTCCCCGAGGAAGAGGTTCGTCAAATTTGGAGTGAGTGTCAATATCTCATGGCAAACACTTTTGTGTCTGATAGGGTCAAAGGGGAAATTGCTCCAGGGTATCACGAGTGGTTCAGAGGTGACGTAGCATATGGGAGACCGGATAAAAGACCTCATCTCAAAGATTTTGCCAAGTCGTCCCAAGAGCAGTGGGATTGGTTTGCAAAGGAAGAAAGCTATCGAGTTGAGATTGGTAAATTAAAGCAACAAGTCGAGAGTTTGAAATTCGAGAACAGTGTACAGGTTGCCGCGGATCAAGGTGAAAAGAATAGACTAGCCAGAGAAAATGACGCTCTTAAGGCCCAAATCCGACAGTTGATGATAAACATCGATAATCAACCGAGGAGCCGATCCGATGAACAATTGGTAAAAAAATTGGAAATCGAAGTCAGAGAATGGCGGGATGAGTTAGGAAAAGCTGAAAACGTCATGGCAGAACTTAAGGCACAGTGGGCGACAAGAACCGAAGAGCGTCGCCAATACTTGAATCAGTTGAAAAGGGACCATGAGAAAATTGTTGCCAATTTAAAGAGAAAAGTAGTTGCCCTTGAGGGTAAAGCGGTTAGGCAGGCTAGAGACTTTGAAACTGAAAGCGGACATTGTTACAACTTGTTGGCCCAAATGGAGGCAGAAGTGCAACAGCTGCAAGACCAGCACTTGCAAGACTCCCGAGCTTTAAAGACGTGCAGCGATCAGATAAGATGCTTGCTCATAGAAAAGAAGCAAACAAAAGACAGGATTAGAGCCATTGCTCATGCTATTGTCAGGAGATGCCGGGTTTGCGAAGACATGACCCGTACTACTTTTATCTCAGCAGTGATGATCTATGTGAAGCGAACCATGAATGAGTTAGAGCAGCTTGAAAGGGATTTGGATCCTAGACCCGCGGCGAGGCCGAACGACGCCCCGCGAATACCTAAGTTTGAAGCACTAGAATATGCATAGTCTGTGTCTGTGAGTGTCTACCATTTTGAGTCAGTCTTTTGTACGCCCGTTATCTTTCTGGATTGAGTATGTTTGCAGGCTTAAAGTTTTTGGTTTACTTTCAGATTGCGTTTGTTAGTTTCTTTCCAAAACAAAAGATGTCGGGTTTGTATGAGTCTATTTATTAATGAAAGTTGAGCATTTTATTTCCACCCTTATTTTTACATTTATCTTCATGAACTACGCTTGGTCTGATTCGTGCGGGGTCACGATACGTAGGCAATCTCCATAGGATTCGACCATAACTAAAAGGAAAACAAAAAGAATGAAAAGGAAAATATAAAAAAAAAATCAAGAAAAAGAGAAAGAAAGAAAGGAGCGGAAAAACAGAGAGAGAAAAGAAAAGCACAAGAGAGGGATAAGGCGAAGAGAAGAAAAACGAGACAAGGAATGAAATGCCGGGATGACGCATGCAATCGAGCAAACGAACAATAGAAAGGAATAACTGTATAAGTGCATTCATGCCAACGTGTGATTGTTGAATCTGTTAAGACCCAATTGCTAACAAAGTGGTTGTCTAAATGTGTGAGCCCAGGTAGGTGGTTAGTTGATTGGCAATTCTGGCAACTCATCCATACAACACCCGGTCGAAAGATCAAGTAAAAATGACAGGGCAGGATTCGGAAATCAGCATCGTAGACCCTTCGAATGAGGTTGAGGTAACAGATGTGGGTGCTATGAAAGAAGAGATGAGGAAATTAAAAGCACAAATGGCTGAAATGCATCGGGCATGGTCGCAGGGACACCCGGCACCACTATATCCTGCTAACCCATCTTACATCCCACCCCTGGCTCAAGCTCAGGAGCCTACCACTCCCCACGCATCTTCAGCTTTCCCCTATCAGGCCCAGGGTTATGGTACCACGTCATACGCTTCCCCAGCTCCACCCTCTAAATAGAACCCTCCACCACCCATGGTTCCCTTCTTTGTGGCACCTCCCCCAACTCCACTACATAGATCATCCAGTGAGCCGCTATTCCAAGATCATGACACCCAATATTACCCTCCCGAACCCACTTTCAAAGCGCCTGAGCCGTATACCTACTCTCCCCATTTTGAAATCCCGTGAGAAGTTGAGAAACCGGTTAAGAATACAGAGCAAGAGGAGGTGATTCATAAAGTCAAAAGCCTGGAGCAATCCTTCAGGAACATGCATGGTTTAGGAAACCAAGTTAGCGTCGCATACAAAGATTTGTGCCCTTTTCCTAATGTACAGTTGCCTGCGGGGTTTAAAATGCCTATGTTTGACTTGTATGAGGGGCACGGTGACCCAATAGCCCATCTGCGTGGTTTCTGTAGAAAAATGAGAGGTACCGGGGGAAAGGATGAGTTGTTGATAGCATATTTCGGGCAAAGCCTGAATGGGTCAGCGCTAGAATGGTACACGAGGCAAGACCCCGGCCGATGGTATACATGGGATGATTTGGCCTAGGCATTCATTGGCCATTTTCAATATAACCTCAAGATAGTCCCTGATCGTTTGTCATTGTTGAAACTAGAAAAGAAGCCTGGGGAAAGTTTTAGAGAGTTTGGTTTTCGCTGGAGGGAACAAGCTGCAAGGGTTGATCCTCCCATGAGGGAGAGTGAGATGGTAGATTACTTCTTGTAAACATTGGAACCTACCTATTTTGGTCATCTAGTGACATCTGTCGGAAAGTCGTTTAATGAAGTGGTAAAGATGGGAGCCATGATTGAAGAAGGATTGAAATCTAACAAGATCTTGAGCTACTCGGCGTTGAAAGCAACCACCCAGGCCATCCAAAGCGGTACTGGTGGTGTGCTGGGGAATAAGAAGAAAGAAGAACTTGCTACAGTTGAAGCTAATGCTTGATCCAGGCACAAAACCCTCCACTCTACTACAACCAACCCAGACCCCCACCACCCAAATTACCAATATACCCCATATGGTCCACCGCAACACTATTATCCACCACCAGAACCACACTTTTCTATCCACCATGCCCAGACCTATACTCAGCCCCCAGTGCATTCGCAATGGTGTACACCAAGTCCCCAAAATACACAGCCACACCCACAAAACACCTATCCACCTCCCAGGGCTAACAGACCAGGAACCAACTTCCACCCAAACCAAGCTTTTAGAAATGAGAAGTCCCCAAACAGAAAAACATTTACTCCGCTGGGAGAATCTTACACTACTCTCTTCCAGAGATTGAAACAGTTGGGGATGCTAACCCCAGTTGAATCAAAAACACCAAATCCTGTTCCCCGAAACCTGGACCACTCTGTTAGTTGCGAGTATTGCTCAGGGATGCCGGGGCACGATACTGAAAAATGTTGGAAGTTGAAAAACGCAATACAAGAGCTCATTGATAATCGTCGTATTGAGGTACAGGCTCCAGAGGCCCCGAACATCAATCAAAATCCGTTACCAGCGCATTATGAGGCCAACATGATCGAACTGATACATAAGGGGGCAGAGCTTAAGAAACCTTCATAGGTGGTTATGGTGATTCGTTCGACGGAAGCCAAAGAAAAGATAGTGAGTGCAAGGCCAGTGGTTCAGTTAAAAGCAATAAAAGACAAGCCAGTGTTAGTAATGGGAAAGGGACCGTCTGTGGCCGAGAAAAAGCAAGAGTCAGTCAAGATAGTGGTACCAAGGTCAATATCTGCGCCCGTGGTGGTTGTGAAGGGAGCCTATGTAGAACCGGTTGTCATAAAACCGATAGTCCAGTTACCCATGGTTGATATCAAAGCCGTACCCTGGAGATATGACAAGGTAGTGGTGACATACAAAGGAAAGGAAATTGAGGAAGAGAGTTGTGAAGCACAGGGACTGACCCGGTCGGGGCGTTGTTTCGTTCCGAAAGAGTTGAGAAAGGCTAAGGGTGCAAAAGACAATCCAGTGCCAGTCAAAAAAGCTGTAGCGGAAGAAGAGGCAGAAGAGTTTTTGAAAAAGATGAAAGTACAAGATTATTCCATTGTTGAACAACTAAGAAAAACACCGACCCAAATCTCATTGTTGTCATTATTAATACACTCTGATGAGCACTGCCGAGCTTTAATGAAGATATTGAATGAGGCTCATGTGCCTGACAAAATTTCAGTGAACCACTTAGAGACAATTGCCAGCAAGATCTTTGAAGTGAACATGGTAGCATTTCTGATGATGAATTGCCTATGGAAGGCACAGAACACAACAAGGCTCTCTATTTGACGGTCAAATGTGAAGGTTCAATGGTTACTCGAGCACTAATCGATAACAGGTCAAGCGTTAATATTTGCACGTCATCCACATTGAACAAGTTAAAGATTGATGAGGATAGAATCCGTAAAAATAGCATTTGTGTTCGAGGGTTCGACGGAGGAGGAACAAACACGGTAGGGGACATTGTACTCGAATTGACTATTGGCCCAGTCAAGTTCACAATGGAATTTCAGGTGTTGGATGTTGCAGTATCCTATAATCTGTTGTTGGGTCGACCATGGATTCATGTGGCAAAGGCGTGCCCTCCACATTGCACCAAATGATCAAGTTCGAGTGGGACAGACAAGAAATTGTGTTACATGGGGAAGATCCCACATGTGCCATGAATGATGCCATTGTACCCTTTATAGAGACCAAAGATGATAAGGGGCCATGGGTGTATCAGATCTTCGACACAGTTCCGGTGAGTAGGGTGCCAGAGGGTAAAAGCATGCCATGTCCCAGGGTGCCAGCTGCGACCGTCATGGTAGTGTCAGAAATGCTGAATAACGGGTTCGTGCCCGGGAAGGGTTTGGGGATTGAACTACAGGGCATTACTCAACCCGTGTCTGTGCCCAAAAATCTGGACACCTTCGGGTTAGGGTTCAAGCCAACAGCGGCAGATGTCAGAAGGGCCCGTAAATTGAAGAAGAAAGCTTGGGTGCTTCCTAAACCAATTCCTCGATTGTCAAGGTCCTTCGTCAGGCCGGGTATGAAGAAACAGTCATTGGTGAAGATGTCAGGTTCGTTAATTGGGGCAGAGGGGAATTTGGATAAGGTGTTCGAGAGAGTATTTGCTGAAGTAAACATGGTTGAGGCCGGAGAAGGGTCAAGGGGAGCAGACATACAATACATCGGACCACATGCTAACATCAACAATTGGGAAGCTACTCCTCTTCCAGTTTGGAGGGAGTCGTGGTGGTGGGTTTTGTTTTCCTTTTTGTCACCTGGATTATTCCAGGGTTTGTAATCCAGTTGCTATGTTCCGTCCGTTTGGATGAGTTAAAACCTTGTTGTCTTTACGTTTAATGAAATGTAATTTTCTTCGTCCCTAATTCTCTTTCCATTTTCTTTTCTTTTCTTTCTTTGTACAGTTCTTTTTATGCTGATATCAATGATATGACATGCATGAGGAATCTTCGGCCCAGTTTTAAAAGCCAATCTAGCTCAGAAGTAATAATACAAGAGATCGAGTGTGATGATGGGGTGGATTGTAACAATGATGAGGCTTATGAGGAAATTAGTAAAAAATTAAGTCATTTTGAAGAAAAACCCAAACCTAACCTAAATGACACAGAAGCAGTTAATCTAGGGGACCAAGGCGATGTACGGGAAACTAAAATAAGTGTTCATTTGGAGCCACAACTCAAGGAGGAGATAATTAAAGTATTTCATGAGTACAAAGACATTTTTGCATGGTCATATGATGATATGCCGTGTCTAAGCACCGATTTGGTAGTTCATAAATTGCCCATTGATCCAGCACTCCTCCCTATCAAGCAGAAGTTGAGAAAGTTCAAAACGGACATAAGTGTGAAGATCAAAGAAGAGATCACCAAGCAGTTTGAGGCGAGGGTCATTCAGGTTACACGGTACCCACTTGGTTAGCTAATGTCGTGCCTGTGCCGAAGAAAGATGGCAAGACCAGGGTGTGCGTCGATTATCGAGACCTTAACAAGGCAAGTCCAAAAGATAATTTCTCATTGCCCAACATCCATATACTGATCGACAATTGTGCCAAATATGATATTGGCTCTTTTGTGGATTGTTATGCGGGTTATCATCAGATTCTAATGGACAAGGAAGATGCAGAAAAGACGGCATTCATCACGCCGTGGGGAACATATTATTATCGGGTCATGCCCTTTGGTTTGAAAAATGCTGGGGCAACTTATATGAGGGCCATGACAACTATCTTCCATGATATGATACATAAGAAAATCGACGTATACGTGGATGATGTGATCGTGAAGTCTAGACAGCAATCTGACCATGTCAGAGATTTGAGAAAATTCTTTCAAAGGCTTCGCAGGTACAATCTTAAGCTCAATCTTGCGAAATGTGCTTTCGGGGTGCCATCTGGGAAGTTGTTGGGGTTTATAGTCAGCCGGACGGGTATTGAATTAGACCCGTCAAAGATCAAAGCTATTCAGGAGTTGCCACCTCCAAGAAACAAAACTGAGGTGATGAGTTTGTTGGGAAGATTAAACTATATCAGCAGGTTCATTGCTCAGCTCACGGCAACTTGTGAACCAATTTTCAAGTTGTTGAAGAAAGATGTTGCGGTCAAGTGGACTGATGAATGTCAGGAGGCTTTTGATAAGATAAAGGGGTATTTGTCAAACCCACCTGTGTTGGTTCCGCCAGAACCAGGGAGGCCTTTGATTTTATATCTGACAGTTGTGGACAGTTCATTCGGCTGTGTGCTGGGGCAACATGATGTTACGGGCAGAAAGGAGCAGGCTATCTACTATCTCAGTAAGAAGTTCACATCTTACGAGGTCAAGTATACTCATCTGGAAAGGACATGTTGTGCCCTAACTTGGGTAGCACAGAAGTTGAAACATTACTTGTCATCTTACACCACTTACCTTATATCTCGCTTGGACCCGTTGAAGTATATTTTTCAGAAACCCATGCCTACAGGAAGGCTTGCAAAGTGACAGATCTTGCTTACAGAGTTTGACATTATATATGTGACACGGACTGCCATGAAAGTACAAGCATTAGCCGATCACTTGGCGGAGAACCCCGTTGATGAAGATTATGAGCCTTTGAAAACTTATTTCTCTGATGAAGAGGTAATGCACATTGATGAATTGGAACAAGTTGAGAAGTCGGGATGGAAACTTTTCTTTGATGGGGCTGCAAATATGAAGGGCGTGGGAATAAGAGCAGTACTTATTTCGGAAACAGGTCAGCATTACCCTGTTACAGCTCGGCTTCGTTTCTACTATACAAACAACATGGCAGAATATGAGGCGTGCATATTGGGACTGAGATTAGCTGTGGATATGGGTGTACGGGAAGTCTTGGTCATGGGTGACTCGGACCTACTGGTACACCAGATTCAAGGGGAATGGAAACATGGGACTTGAAGCTTATACCATATCGACAGTGTCTGCATGAGCTTTGCCAGCGTTTTCAGGCCATAGAGTTCAGGCACATTCCAAGGATCCATAATGAGGTTGCTGACGCTTTGGCTACTTTGGCGTCAATGTTGCACCATCCAGATAAGGCCTATGTTGATCCATTGCAGATTCAAGTCCGTGATCAGCATGCTTACTGTAACGTGTTAGAAGAGGAAATCGATGGAGAGCCGTGGTTCCATGATATCAAAGAGTACATCAAAGCGGGAGTATATCCAACGCAGGCCACCGGTGATCAGAAAAGAACAATTCGACGGTTGGCAAGTGGGTTTTTCCTTAGTGGAGGAGTACTGTACAAAAGAACGCCAGAGCTCGGTTTGTTGAGATGTATAGATGCACGGCAGGCCACAACTATCATGACTGAGGTGCATTCCGGAGTTTGTGGACCGCATATGAGTGGGTATGTTCTAGCAAAGAAGATTCTCCGAGCAGGTTATTATTGGCTCACGATGGACCGAGATTGTATCGGTTTTGTGCGTAAGTGTCATCAATGCCAAGTACATGGAGATTTGATTCATTCTCCACCATCAGAATTACATACGATGTCCGCACCATGGCCTTTTGTTGCATGGGGCATGGATGTTATTGGGCCAATTGATCCAACGGCATCAAATGGGCACATGTTTATCTTGGTAGCTATAGATTATTTTACCAAATGGGTGGAAGCTAAGACGTTCAAGTCTGTGACCAAGAAGGTTGTAGTTGACTTCGTGCATGAAAATATCATCTGTCGGTTTGGGATCCCAAAAGTAATCATCACAGATAATGGGGCTAATCTTAATAGTCATTTGATGAACGAGACATGTGAGCAGTTTAAGATTGCTCACAGGCACTCTACTCCGTATCGTCCCAAGGCAAATGGTGCGGTTGAAGCGGCTAATAAGAACATAAAGAAAATACTCCGGAAGATGGTTGAAGGATCTAGACAATGGCACGAGAAATTGCCTTTTGCATTGTTGGGATATCATACCATCGTGCGTACCTCGATAGGGGCTAATCCTTACGCATTGGTATACGGTACCGAGGCAGTGATACCCGCAGAAGTGGAAATCCCATCTCTGCGAATCATTGCAGAGGCTGAGATCGATGATGACGAATGGGTGAAAAGCCATCTTAAGCAGTTGAGTTTGATCGACGAGAAGAGATTGGCATCAGTGTGTCATGGCCAACTGTACCAACGAAGAATGGCAAGAGCATACAACAAGAAAGTGCGTCCAAGGAAATTCGACGTCGGGCAATTAGTCCTGAGACGGATCTTGCCTCATTGGGCTGAAGTGAAAGGAAAATTTTCCCCAAACTAGCAGGGACCATTTGTAATAACCAGAGTGTTGTCCAACGGAGCATTGTATTTGACAGATGTGGAAGGAAAATGTGTAGAAATGGCCATCAATTCTGATGCGGTCAAGAGATACTATGTATGATTTCTTTATTTTCTGAATGTATCTGTTTGTATCTGGCGTATCTTAATGATTGAAATGATGAAGGCATTTTGTCCAGCTATCCAAACACTCTAATCCCTTGTTATCCCCTTCGAGCCTTACTTATTTTTCACACCCCTCTTTCGGAATCAACGACACTATCAGGGAATACAGGTGCCAAACATAAAAGAAAGAAGAGAAAAACAAAAGGAAAAGAAAGAAGATAAAAACAAAAAGAAAAGAAAGAAAAGGAAAAGAAAAGAAGAAAAAGAAAAAGAAAATAAAAGAAAAGAAGAAAAGGAAAAGAAAGAAAAGCGAAAAAAGAAAGAAAGAGAAGCACAACAACAAAGGTTTAGTGAACTACGTTTGACTTGATCCCGAAAGGGTACGTAGGCAGCCTCTCTGAGGTTCAGTCATACCAAAACAAAAATCCAAAAATCCCCAAGCAAGAAACTGGGGCAGAAATTGTGATTGTTATGAAAGTTGGATTCCGAAAGTTGTAATTTGAACCCACTCGAATTGTTTTGATCATTTTATACCTCTCTTTCTAACCCCATCCAAAAGCCTACATTACGGTCCAAAGAAACACTTTTTGATCAATCTCTAAGAAATGCCAGGGCGAGCAGGTGACGGTAATTCGTATCAGTGGCGACACTCTGGTTCAAGAAAGAAAGAACGAAAGCAAAAATGAGAGATTCTTATCGGTGAAAACCCTCACGGGCACCGTAAGGCGATGGGAGCTGAGAGAAAAATAAATGAGAGAGTCTTATTGGTGAAAACCCTCGCGGGCACCTTGAGGCGAAAGTGAGTTGGAAGATGGTTAAAAGGCAAAAGGTTTGTGAGTGGAAGAATGTTTCGAGGTACCGCAGGAAAACAAGGGTAAGGTCTGGGTAATTCAAACAATTGATGGAAGTTCTGAGCAACAAAGTATGGCAATTGAAAGCTGGTTATTTGGACAGATTGGGCCGATTAATCCAAAATGCATGTCATGACCATGGGTACCAGCTGTCTCGCTCAGATAAGTTTCTTTTCCTTCTCTTCTTAAAAATAGTCATCTGGTTCTGGATTCTTCTTATCCTTAACTCAAAAATCGTCGCATTTCATTCTCTGTTGAGGGTTTTATTTAGCGGAGATATTCCAGTGCTAGTTTTGGTCAAAGCGGACAAAAGGGACTTCAGAGCTCATTACCAGCTTCTGGAATTGCAAAGCACAACGTGGTCAGAGCATGTTAAAAACAACATGATGCAAATGGAATAGGGGAAGTCGCCGGAAGTTGCGTCGGCAGAATATTTGGGAAATGTTATGGAAATGTGAAAGTTCAGGCAAAAGGGTCGGAAAGATGAGACAACAGTATAGGTACAAAAGCATTCAGGTGGCCAGAAATTGGGGAATTAACGGAAGTTTCATCGGGGAAATGATTGGGAAATGTTGTGGGAAAGGCAAAAGCTCAAACAAAAGGTCTCAGAAAGTCAAGCGGTTCAGGAATAGTATGTGGAAATCAGTCAGCACAAAGCAATACAGGGGAAGGATATTTCAGCAGGAATGCCATCAACTAACCACCATTTTAAACTGACGAAATTTTCTTTGATTGTAACAGGGAAAGAAAGTTAGTCGTTGAAAAGGAATTCTCCAAGAAATAAAACAAGCAGTAACTAGGTTAATTGCAAAGGGCGGTTTGATTAAATACAAGATAATCTTGAAGTGCATAAGGGGAATCGAATTTGATTAGAAAGTTGGCATGATTAGAATAAGTGTAAGTTGTCAGGACCTTCCTGGATAATAGGATGTAGTTCAGATACCCGAAAGTCAGGAGTCCGCCTGGAAAACAGAGACATACATTTTAATTTAGCAATCAGGGGTCCGCCTAGAAAACAGAGACATACAATTTGATTCTAGCAGTCAGGAGTCCGCCTGGAAAACAGAGACATGCAGTTCAGTTTTTAGCAATCAGGAGCCCGCCTGGAAAATGGAGGTGTTAGATATTTTAAGTAGTCGAAATCAGGAGCCCGCCTGGATAATAGAGGAGCAGTTTCAATTTTAAGTTCAGCAATCAGGAACCCGCCTGGAAAATGGAGGTGTTAGATATTTTAAGCAGTCGAAATCAGGAGCCCGCCTGGATAATAGAGGAGCAGTTTCAATTTTAAGTTCAGCAATCAGGAACCTGCCTGGAAAATGGAGGTGTTAGATATTTTAAGTAGTCGAAGTCAGGAGCCCGCTTGGATAATATAGGAGTAGTTTCAATTTTTAGATTCGGCAGTCAGGAGCCCGCCTGAATAACAGAGGAATACATCCGATTCCGAGTTTATTTGAGTTCAGCAGTTGGGAGAGAGGGAATAACATCTCAATTAACCAGGGAATAGCAACATGGATTTTTATCAAGGAAGAACAAGACAACAAGGCAACAAGGAAGTACAGGAGCAAGTTTGAAGAATTTAGATAGGATTTTATAACTAATAGAGCATAGTTAGTTTAGCTTCTTTTATCTTTGACACAATGTAATAAGGGAGGTCAGCAAGCAGCAACAGCAGCAGTAACAGCAACAAGCGCACTGCAATCATAGTTCCTGGTAGTCCCAGCTACCAGACACTCCCGAACTACACTGACCTGATTCCTGTTTAGCCCAGGATATGTAGGCAACCTCCGAAGCAGGATGCGGTCAAGCTTTTCAAAAAAAATGCTTCGCACGGAATTTTCGAACGGGCAAAGATCGCTCATATTTGCTCACTTGTCTTTGCCCGAAAACCTTTCGCGTTTTCGAGCAAAGAGGGGCAGCTGTGAGCACGTGATTTTTGCCCTATATATGAATAATTCCCAAAATCCCAAACAAAATAATTTTTCTGTATTTTACAATTTTTGTGCGTTTTGGTGTCATCTTCTGATAATTGTTGCATTTTTATTTGGGCGTGTTAATTTTTATAAAATACAAAAAAATACGCATTTTTTCTTTGCACTTAGGATTTAATTTTATACTTTAGTATTAATTAGGGATTAACTTGTTTTAGAATAGGATATGAAGAAAATGACAAAAATAGTTTACTTTAACGTTTTTATTATTGTAAAACAATCGCAAATAGTTATTAAGTTAATTTTAGGCATTAATTGGTTTTAGCTTAATTGTTAGTTAATTTCGCATCTTTGTAAAAATCAGAAAAATAAATACAAAAAATACAAGACTGCAAAAAGAAAAATGAAAAATATAATGGAAGTGAGCTTGTTTGAGACTTAAAATTTGGGCCATTTCTGCATGTATTCCGTTGGCCCAAATGCCTCAAAGCACCCCGATTCAGTCCAGCCCAAGTCCCTACCCGGTCTGCCCCCCCCCCCCTTTAAATGAAACGGCGTCGTTTCGGGGTCCTTGGATCAGGACCGTTGGATCTCATCAATCCAACGGTCCGGAACTAACTAGGTTTCCAGTATATAAGTGTCCAAACCGTCCCCCCTACCCCCCATTTCCATCGTCTTCCTCACCCCACCCCTTCTCCCAAACCCTAATTCGTGCCGCCCTAAAAATCCTTGCCGGCGGTGAACACAAACTATGTCGTTCACCCTGAAATTAACACCACGGACTCCCCTCACCCTCCTCTTTCTATTGCACCCGTTGGTTTGCCTCGAATAAGACCGGAACTTTTCGAATCTTGATTTGAAGTTTTCCGGCCAGGTGACAGTTTGTCCGAATCAGCTCAAAATCACACCCTACAACCCCCAGCCCTTCCCCAACACTAATCCGTGTTTGTTTTCTTTCAAATCACCAGGAAACGACCCACATCTTAGATCTAAGAATTGCTGGCCAAACCCTAAAATCAAATCCTTTTGATTTTGAACCGTAGTACCCTTAACCATGTGTTCTCGTGTAAGAACCCATGGTTAGGGATGTTACGCGTCAAAAATCTGAAAGGATTCAGATGTTCATGACCGGCCGGAATCTTTTAGGCCTTTGTGAGTTTTTCTTTTCTTTTTACTGCTTCTTTCACTCGCATGATTAAAATATTATTTGCAGTCGTTGTTTCATTGTTGTTCTGTTAATTTTAGGGTTTAATTGTGTTAGTTTAGGTTCTGTTAATTACTGTTGATTCTGAGATTGTTAGTTGGTTGAATGATTATAAGTTCATGGTTCAATAATTAGTTTTAAGTTCATTTATTGGTAATCGTGGTAGCTTAAGCTCAGTTTAATTTCGTTTAGCTTGTTTGAGTTGGTTAATTGACCAGAATTGGTTCAGTCAGTCTGATTAGTTGGTTTCTGATTGCTAGTTAATTAATTTTAGTTAGTTTCTGATTGCTAGTTAATTAATTTTAGTTAAGTTTCAGAATGGTTTAGGATATTGGGTATAACTGTTAGGGATAAGGGTAGGTTCAGTGATTCTAAAAGGCTTTCAGGGGTAATCTGGGTATGGAAAAGGGTAGTTCTAATAGGAATAGTAATATCAAGGTATAGGGAAGGGCAGTATAGGTATTGTATGGGTAGAAGAATGCCTTAGGGCCTTCTAGAATGGGGTTAAAGTGTAAATTTGAATAATTATAGTGCAGTTACTTGTTTAGCAAGATAAAACTAGAGGGGCTAATTGAAAATAGAGAGGGACTGATTGGCAAATCAGAATCTAGTCCATTCTCTTTGGGAGTTGCCTATAAAAGGGCATAAGATGCCTTGGGAAAGGGGGTCTGCTCTCAGTCTTCTGCCTTGAGCCCTATGTTTTAATTTGAGCTTTCATTCCTGTTTTTTTTTAAATCCAGTTAACATTTAAATTCTGAGGTTATTCAAAAAATAAAAACATCAAAATATGGAGATCTGAAACAGCTTCACCGTTTCATTACTAATTCTGGGTTTCAGCTGTGAGGGTCAGGGAAATATTAGAAGTCTGTTAAGCTGATCTGTAGGAATTTGCTTATATTTCTGGTTTCAAAGCAATCTGCCTGTGTTTCTGTGGTGTACATTGCTGGGTTTGTTGTTTGTTGTTGTTGAAAGTAGCTGATTCCTCTCCTTTTCTCTATTTTCATTACCATTCCCAAGTACATTTCCTTGACTCGCATCTATGTAAATCCAAGTTTGAAGTGGAGAAAAATGAGAATGTTACTGGAATTCTGTTGTCTTTGGAAACATTGTCTATTGACTATCTTTTCATAGTTTAATTTGTTTAAATTGTCTGACTGTTACTAATTTACTTAGTTATTGTTGATTCGAGCCAATAACTGATTTGTATAATCGAGACTGATGAACTGTCCAGTATGAGTTTGGTTATTTTAATTAGTAAGTGGACATTTGGATATTTAGATTTATGTGTATAGTCCAGGGTGCGGGCTGTTTAAATGGAGCATTTCATGTTTATACAATTGTCATTTTCAATTTGTTTAAAGTTTCACAGTATGTTGGAGTCAAGCCTGCAAAGTTGTAATTGATTTAGAGTTCAACACACATGGTTGTTTTTTTAGTTTTGGTCTAAGATGAATTGGGCACAGCTTCATACTGGGCCAATTTTGGGCCTGTCGAATTTGCAGTCGGCCCAGACTGTGGTTAGGCGAGAAATAGAAATGAGGCCTAGGTACATCAAGGTTCAAGAGTTTAATTAAATAGGAAGGAGCCCCGATGGCTCAATCTTTGGGCTGTGCATTGGCCCGTCCATAAGTAAAATTTGGCCTCCGTAAGGCCTGTTTCTTCGAGCTCTAAAAGCCCTCACCTGCAACATGTGTAATGACAGTGCTTTGGACCGTATGGGCTCAAAGCCCATTTCCTCAGTATTTCTGCATAGAAGTTCAAAATTCAGGTTTAACGGATGATTGGCCTTAATCAATTAGGATCCTTAAGTAATTGTTGACATAATTATCTCGCTATTTAGATTTGAGAAGGTTGTTTAGTAAATTTCATGGCCTTCCCCCAACATAACGCTACGTTAGTATCTTAGGCACGATTTAGTTAAATAACATTCTTAAAATTAGAGTGCGCATTGATGCGACTCAAATCCAAATCTCGACGAAGTCGAAATGTGTCGATAACTACGGGTGCATTGATTGCGACGTGGCTCGAAACGCGTTTTCATGACGTCGCAATTCTTTAAAAATAATTATGATAAAAGCGGTGTAAAATTAATAAAAGGCACATGAGCTAGCATGTATTAAAATCAGATAAAATCAAATATAACAGTTAAGAGACCGTGCTAGAACCACGGAGCTCGGTAATGCCTAACGCCTTCTCCCGGGTTAACAGAATTCCTTACTCGGATTTCTGGTTCGCGGACTGTTAACAGGGTCATGAATTTCCTCAGTCTGGATTCAACCGGTGACTTGGGACACCATTAATCTCTCAAGTGGCGAATCTGAATAATTAATAATTAAATCCCGTTCCGATTGTCCTTTAATTGGAAAAACTCCTTTACGCTCCTCTTGCGGGGTGTAGGTAGTAGAAAAAGGAGGTGTGACAGCTCTGGCGACTCTGCTGGGGAACGAACCCAGAATCTCTGGTTCAAGGTTCAGAATTCGAGCTTAGAAAAATTGTTGTATTTAATTACATCTGCTTTTCCTACATGTTTTATGCTAATTGTGCTAAATGTTACCGCTTTGATATCGTCTGAACTGTATATAAATTGTGCCGACACCCTTCTCTCTTCACCTCCGGGGATGTGCTTACTGGTTGAGACTCCCCATTCTGTTAGTGTCATACCCTGAAATAAGAAAGAGGTCGGACAAGTTACGGCCGGATGGACTTTTGGTTCCCGGTAAGTTGCCCCCTCCTCAACTCGAGTTGTCCGCTCGAGTACACAGTCTAGTGCACTGACCCAGGTTTTGAATATAGAATAACGTGACTTCATGTCGGATCCCTAGTAGGAACGCTTATTTGCATCACGTTGCATTTGACTTAGGGGACTCAACACAGGGGTTGGGTCCGTCTAGGACTAGCAACCTGAAATGAAAAGACCATTCTGATGCATCCTACTTGCTCTGTACATATATTTGTTTCGAATTTGCATGTTAACCGGTTTCTGAATCTCGGGAATGTTGGAAAATTGAAGGAAAAAAAAGAGAGAAAAAAAGAAGAGAAAAAAAAATATATCAGTTAGGGAGTTAATTGATTATTTTAAAAATAAAAAATCAATGACCAATTACTGGCGAAACTCTGCCGAAATTTTTTATTTTTTTTTACTAAAAAATAGAAAAGAAAAAAAGTCTTTTTATTTTAGTTTGGAAAAATAAATTGTTTTATTGTTTGTTGAAAATGGAAAAATCGTATTTTGTCTTGTTTTCAAAAATAGAAAAAAAAAATAGTTTGTCTTGTCATAAAAAAATAAAAATGGAAAAAGAGTCATGTTTTAAAATAGTTCTGTTAATTTGCCCGAACTACGCATGGTTTGATTCTCACTGGGCGTGAGATACGTAGGCAACCCTCACCGGGTCCAACCCCCCCTTGCAAAAATAACCAAAATATCAAAATTTCAACGTTGTTATAAATAAACCAGGTGATGCCGTTTTTGTCAAAAACAGCCAAATGTTCCCAAACGGGGCGCCGGGAGGCTGACTTTGCATAAACAGCCACCTCTGGTCATATTTTGATTTTTGACCCTCACAGACTTAATATTTTCGCCCTCGAGGCATTGAAAGGCAGTGTCGCAATATCGGGGTTATCTGGGGACGTCGGAAGGCTGACTTTATAAAAAAAAAAGAGAATTTTTTTTTTTTTTAGAATCGAGAATTGAGTTCTTCATTTGAAAATATAGGGGTAATTTTGAGTCGATAATATAGATAGTTTTCTTTGAGTTAAATAAAAGTTTTCTTTTTGCTTAAATGCTTTAATAAATGTGCAGGATGAGCACGATGGTAAATGAGCCTTTTTCAATAATGACCAAAATCCTTTTTGTGCTACAATTATGGTGGAATGATTTGGGCAAAGAAGGGCAAGACGAAGTGAGAAAATATTTGAAAGACCTTCCGGATTTATTAAACATTCAGCCTCGGGGAGATATCATCAGGGCATTGGTCGCCCATTGGGATTCGGCACATAATGTATTTCATTTTTCAGACTTTGAACTCACCCCAACATTGGAAGAAATAGCGGGGTACATTGGAAGTGACCAAGCTCCATTGAGATTCAAATACTTGATTGCTCCTAGGGCCATTACCATACACCGATATTCCTTGAAAATACCCCGAACAGTTTATCATCCAGATTTTGCAAAGGATTTTTGCAGTTTCCGCTTCATGTATGATAGATATGGCCATGTGGGCGGGTTCAATAATCCAGACCTTAAACTGTGCAGCAGAAATAGCCGACAAAAATGGGAGGAACACGAACGAGTGGCATTTATGATAGCTTTTTTGGGTCTCGTAATATTCCCAAGGAAAGATGGTAATATTGATTTAAAAGTAGCAGGCATCGTCAGTACCTTGCAAACCATGGAGAAAAGCACTTTAGCACCTATGATTGTGGCTGATATCTTCAGGGCTCTCACTGCGTGCAAAGCTGGGGGCAAATTTTTTGAGGGATGTAACTTATTGTTACAAATGTGGATGATTGAGCATTTGTGCACGCGCTCTCAATTATTGAGTTATGGTTCGGCTGAGAAAACTTGTATAGGAGAATTTTGTACGAGAATCAAAGGGGCTAATCTACCTGAAGGAGTCACGACTTGGGCATTATTATTTGGGAACCTCAAGGCTAGACAGATAGAGTGGGTGCTTGGATGGTTGTCTGTCGAGGAAGTCATATATATGCCAGCAGCCCGACCGCATTTTTTGTTGATGGGACTCAAAAGCATACAGCCCTATGCACCATATCGGGTTCTGAGGCAACTCGGTAGATATCAAGTAGTACCGAGAGATGACGATTTGAGTACCCAAGTGGTCGAAATTAGTCCTGACGGTCGATTCCCCGAGGAAGAGGTTCGTTAAATTTGGAGTGAGTGTCAATATCTGATGGCAAACACTTGTGTGCCTGATAGGGTCAAAGGGGAAATTGCCCAGGGTATCACGAGTGGTTCAGAGGTGACGTAGCATATGGGAGACCGGCTAAAAGACCTCATCTCGAAGATTTCGCCAAGTCGTCCCAAGAGCAGTGGGATTGGTTAGCAAAGGAAGAAAGCTATCGAGTTGAGATTGGTAAATTAAAGCAACAAGTCGAGAGTCTGAAATTCGAGAACAGTGTACAGGTTGCCGCGGATCAAGGTGAAAAGAATAGACTTGCCAGAGAAAATGACGCTCTTAAGGCCCAAATCCGACAGTTGAAGATAACCATCGATAAGCAACCGAGGAGCCGATCCGATGAACAATTGGTAAAAAAATTGGAAATCGAAGTCAGAGAATGGCGGGATGAGTTAGGAAAAGCTGAAAACGTCATGGCAGAACTTAAGGCACAGTGGGCGACAAGAAGCGAAGAGCGTCGCCAATACTTGAATCAGTTGAAAAGGGACTATGAGAAAATTGTTGCCAATTTAAAGAGAAAAGTAGTTGCCCTTGAGGGTAAAGCGGTTAGGCAGGCTAGAGACTTTGAAACTGAAAGCGGACATTGTTACAACTTGTTGGCCCAAATGGAGGCAGAAGTGAAACAGCTGCAAGACCAGCACTTGCAAGACTCCCGAGCTTTAAAGACGTGCAGCGATCAGATAAGACGCTTGCTCATAGAAAAGAAGCAAACAAAAGACAGGATTAGAGCCATTGCTCATGCTATTGTTAGGAGATGCCGGGTTTGCGAAGACATGACTCGTACTAGTTTTATCTCAGCAGTGATGATCTATGTGAAGCGAACCATGAATGAGTTAGATCATCTTGAAAGGGATTTGGATCCCAGACCCGCGGCGAGGCCGAACGACGCCCCGCGGATACCTAAGTTTGAAGCACTAGAATATGCATAGTCTGTGTCTGTGAGTGTCTACCATTTCGAGTCAGTCTTTTGTACATCCGTTATCTTTCTGGATTGAGTATGTTTGCAGGCTTAGAGTTTTTGGTTTGCTTTCAGATTGCGTTTGTTAGTTTCTTTCAAAAACAAAAGATGTCGGGTTTGTATGAGTCTGTTTATTAATGAAAGTTGAGCATTTTATTTCCACCCTTATTTTACATTTATCTTCATGAACTACGCTTGGTCTGACTCGTGCGGGTCACGATACATAGGCAATCTCCATAGGATTCGACCATAACCAAAAGGAAAACAAAAAGAATGAAAAGGAAAATATAAAAAAAAAACAAGAAAAGGAGAAAGAAAGAAAGAAAGGAGCGGAAAAACAGAGAGAGAAAATAAAATCACAAGAGAGGGATAAGGCGAAGAGAAGAAAAACGAGACAAGGAATGAAATGCCGGGATGACGCATACAATCGAGCAAACGAACAATAGAAAGGAATAACTGTATAAGTGCATTCATGCCAACGTGTGATTGTTGAATCTGTTAAGACCTAATTGCTAACAAAGTGGTTGTCTAAATGTGTGAGCCCAGGCAGGTGGTTAGTTGATTGGCAATTCTGGCAACTCATCCATACAACACCCGGTCAAAAGATCAAGTAAAAATGACTGGGTAGGAGTCGGAAATCAGCATCGTAGACCCTTCGAATAAGGTTGAGATAACAGATGTGGGTGCTATGAAAGAAGAGATGAGGAAATTAAAAACACAAATGGCTGAAATGCATCGGGCATGGTCGCAGGGACACCCGACACCACTATATCCTGCTAACCCATCTTACATCCCACCCCTGGCTCAAGCTCAGGAGCCTACCACTCCCCTCGCATCTTCAGCTTTCCCCTATCAGGCCCAGGGTTATGGTACCACGTCATACGCTTCCCCAGCTCCACCCTCTAAACAGAACCCTCCACCACCCACGGTTCCCGTCTTTGTGGCACCTCCCCCAGCTCCACTACATAGATCATCCAGTGAGCCGCTATTCCAAGCTCACAACCCCCAATATTACCCTCCCGAACCCACTTTCAAAGCGCCTGAGCCGTATACCTACTCTCCCCATTTTGAAATCCCGGGAGAAGTTGAGAAACCGGTTAAGAATGCAGAGCAAGAGGAGGTGATTCGTAAAGTCAAAAGCCTGGAGCAATCCTTCAGGAACATGCATGGTTTAGGAAACCAAGTTAGCGTCCATACAAAGATTTGTGCCCTTTTCCTGATGTACAGTTGCCTGCGGGGTTTAAAATGCCGAAGTTTGACTTGTATGAGGGGCATGGTGACCTAGTAGCCCATCTGCATGGTTTCTGTAGCAAAATGAGAGGTGTCGAGGGAAAGGATGAGTTGTTGATAGCATATTTCGGGCAAATCCTGAGCGGGTCAGCGCTAGAATGGTACACGAGGCAAGACCTCGGCCGATGGTATACATGGGATGATTTGGCCCAGGCATTCATTGGCCATTTTCAATATAACCTCGAGATAGTCCCTGATCGTCTGTCATTGTTGAAACTAGAAAAGAAGCCTGGGGAAAGTTTTAGAGAGTTTGGTTTTCGCTGGAGGGAACAAGCGGCAAGGGTTGATCCTCCCATGAGTGAGAGTGAGATGGTAGATTACTTCTTGTAAACATTGGAACCTACCTATTTTGGTCATCTAGTGACATCTGTCGGAAAGTCATTTAATGAAGTGGTAAAGATGGGAGCAATGATTGAAGAAGGGTTGAAATCTAACAAGATCTTGAGCTACTCGGCATTGAAAGAAACCACCCAGGCCTTCCAAAGCGGTACTGGTGGTGTGCTGGGGAAGAAGAAGAAAGAAGAAGTTGCTACAGTTGAAGCTAATGCTTGGTCCAGGCACAATAACCCTCCACTCTACTACAACCAACCCAGACCCCCACCACCCAAATTACCAATATACCCCATATGGCCCACCGCAACACAATTATCCACCACCAGAACCACACTTTTCTATCCACCATGCCCAGACCTATACTCAGCCCCCAGTGCATTCACAATGGCGTACACCAAGTCCCCAAAATACACAGCCACACCCACAAAACACCTATCCACCTCCCAGGGCTAACAGACCAGGAACCAATTTCCGCCCAAACCAAGCTTTTAGAAATGAGAAGGCCCCAAACAGAAAAACATTTACTCCGCTGGGAGAATCTTACACTGCTCTCTTCCAGAGATTGAAACAGTTGGGGATGCTGACCCCAGTTGAATCCAAAACACCAAATCCTCTTCCCAGAAACCTGGACCACTCTGTTAGTTGCGAGTATTGCTCAGGGATGCCGGGGCACGATACTGAAAAATATTGGAAGTTGAAAAACGCAATACAATAGCTCATTGATAATCGTCGTATTGAGGTACAGGCTCCAGAGGCCCCGAACATCAATCAAAATCTGTTACCAGCGAATTATGAGGCCAACATGATCGAACTGATACATAAGGGGGCAGAGCCTAAGAAACCTTCGCAGGTGGTTATGGTGATTCGTTCTACGGAAACCAAAGAAAAGACAGTGAGTGCAAGGCCAGTGGTTCAGTTAAAAGCAATAAAAGACAAGCCAGTGCTAGTAATGGGAAAGGGACCGTTTGTGGCCGAGAAAAAGCAGGAGCCAGTCAAGATAGTGGTACCAAGGTCAGTATCCACGCCCGTGGTGGTTGTGAAGGGAGCCTATGTAGAACCGGTTTTCATAAAACCGGTAGTCCAGTTACCCATGGTTGATAGCAAAGCCGTACCCTGGAGATATGACAAGGTAGTGGTGACATACAAAGGAAAGGAAATTGAGGAAGAGAGTTATGAAGCACAGGGACTGACCCGGTCGGGGCGTTGTTTCGTTCCCGAAGAGTTGAGAAAGGCTAAGGGCGCAAAAGACAATCCAGTGCCAGTCAAAAAAGCTGTAGCGGAAGAAGAGGCAGAAGAGTTTTTGAAAAAGATGAAAGTACAAGATTATTCCATTGTTGAACAACTAAGCAAAACACCGGCCCAAATCTCGTTGTTGTCATTATTAATTCACTCTGATGAGCACTGCCGAGCTTTAATGAAGATATTGAATGAGGCTCATGTGCCTGACAAAATTTCAGTGAACCACTTAGAGACAAATGCCAGCAAGATCTTTGAAGTGAACAGGGTAGCATTTCTGATGATGAATTGCCCATGGATGGCACAGAACACAACAAGGCTCTCTATTTGACGGTCAAATGTGAAGGTTCAATAGTTACTCGGGCATTAATCGATAACGGGTCAAGTGCTAATATTTGCACGTTATCCACATTGAACAAGTTAAAGATTGATGAGGATAGAATCCGTAAAAATAGCATTTGTGTTCGAGGGTTCGACGGAGGAGGAACAAACATGGTAGGGGACATTGTACTCGAGTTGACTATTGGCCCAGTCGAGTTCACAATGGAATTTCAGGTGTTGGATGTTGCAGTATCCGATAATCTGTTGTTGGGTCGACCATGGATTCATGCGGCAAAAGCCGTGCCCTCCACATTGCACCAAATGATCAAGTTCGAGTGGGACAGACAAGAAATTGTGTTACATGGGGAAGATCCCACATGCGCCATGAATGATGCCATTGTACCCTTTATAGAGACCGAAGATGATAAGGGGCCATGGGTGTATCAGATCTTCGACACGGTTCCGGTGAGCAAGGTGCCAGAGGGTAAAAGCATGCCATGTCCCAGGGTGCCAGCTGCGACCGTCATGGTAGTGTCAGAAATGCTGAATAACGGGTTCGTGCCCAGAAAGGGTTTGGGGATTGAACTACAGGGCATTACTCAACCCGTGTCTGTGCCCAAAAATCTGGACACCTTCGGGTTAGGGTTCAAGCCAACAGTGGCAGATGTCAGAAGGGCCCGTAAATTGAAGAAGAAAGCTTAGGTGCTTCCTAAACCAATTCCTCGATTGTCTAGGTCCTTCGTCAGGCCGGCTATCAAGAAACAGTCATTGGCGAAGATGTCAGGTTCGTTAATTGGGGCAGAGGGGAATTTGGATAAGGTGTTCGAGAGAGTATTTGCTGAAGTAAACATGGTTGAGGCCGGAGAAGGGTCAAGCGGAGCAGATATACAATACATCGGACCACATGCTAACATCAACAATTGGGAAGCTACTCCTCTTCCAGTTCGGAGGGAGTCGTGGTAGTGAGTTTTGTTTTCCTTTTTCTCACCTGGATTATTCCAGGGTTTGTAATCCAGTTGCTATGTTCCGTCCATTTGGATGAGTTAAAACCTTGTTGTCTTTACGTTTAATGAAATGCAATTTTCTTCGTCCCTAATTCTCTTTCCATTTTCTTTTCTTTTCTTTCTTTGTACAGTTCTTTTTATGCTGATATCAATGATATGACATGCATGAGGAATCTTCGGCCCAGTTTTAAAAGCCAATCTAGCTCAGAAGTAATAATACAAGAGATCGAGTGTGATGATGGTGTGGATTGTAACAATGATGAGGCTTATGAGGAAATTAGTAAAGAATTAAGTCATTTTGAAGAAAAACCCAAACCTAACCTAAATGACACAGAAGCAGTTAATCTAGGGGACCAAGACGATGTGCGGGAAACTAAAATAAGTGTTCATTTGGAGCCATAACTCAAGGAGGAGATAATTAAAGTATTGCATGAGTACAAAGACATTTTTGCATGGTCATATGATGATATGCCGGGTCTAAGCACCGATTTGGTGGTTCATAAATTACCCACTGATCCGGCACTCCTCCCTATCAAGCAGAAGTTGAGAAAGTTCAAAACGGACATAAGTGTGAAGATCAAAGAAGAGATTACCAAGCAGTTTGAGGCAAAGGTCATTCAGGTTACACGGTACCCCACTTGGTTAGCTAATGTCGTGCCTGTGCCGAAGAAAGATGGCAAGACCAGGGTGTGCGTCGATTATCGAGACCTTAACAAGGCAAGTCCAAAAGATAATTTCCCATTGCCCAACATCCATATACTGATCGACAATTGTGCCAAACATGATATTGGCTCTTTTGTGGATTGTTATGCGGGTTATCATCAGATTCTAATGGACAAGGAAGATGCAGAAAAGACGGCATTCATCACGCCGTGGGGAACATATTGTTATCGAGTCATGCCCTTTGGTTTGAAAAATGCTGGGGCAACTTATATGAGGGCCATGACAACTATCTTTCATGATATGATACATAAGGAAATCGAGGTATACGTGGATGATGTGATCGTGAAGTCTAGACAGCAATCCGACCATGTCAGAGATTTGAGAAAATTCTTTCAAAGGCTTCGCAGGTACAATCTTAAGCTCAATCCTGCGAAATGTGCTTTCGGGGTGCCATCTGGGAAGTTGTTGGGGTTTATAGTCAGCCGGAGGGGTATTGAATTAGACCCGTCAAAGATCAAAGCTATTCAGGAGTTGACACCTCCAAGAAACAAAACTGAGGTGATGAGTTTGTTGGGAAGATTGAACTATATCAGCAGGTTCATTGCTCAGCTCACGGCAACTTGTGAACCAATTTTCAAGTTGTTGAAGAAAGATGTTGCGGTCAAGTGGACTGATGAATGTCAGGAGGCTTTTTATAAGATAAAGGGGTATTTTTCAAACCCACCTGTGTTGGTTCCGCCAGAACCAGGGAGGCCTTTGATTTTATATCTGACAGTTGTGGACAGTTCATTCGGCTGTGTGTTGGGGCAGCATGATGTTACGGGCAGAAAGGAGCAGGCTATCTACTATCTCAGTAAGAAGTTCACATCTTACGAGGTCAAGTATACTCATCTGGAAAGGACATGTTGTGCCCTAACTTGGGTAGCACAGAAGTTGAAACATTACTTGTCATCTTACACCACTTACCTTATATCTCGCTTGGACCCGTTGAAGTATATTTTTCAGAAACTCATGCCTACAGGAAGGCTTGCAAAGTGGCAAATCTTGCTTACAGAGTTCGACATTATATATGTGACACGGACTGCCATGAAAGCACAAGCATTAGCCGATCACTTGGCGGAGAACCCCGTTGATGAAGATTATGAGCCTTTGAAAACTTATTTCCCTGATGAATAGGTAATGCACATTGATGAATTGGAACAATATGAAGGGCGTGGGAATAGGAGCAGTACTTATTTCGGAAACATGTCAGCATTACCCTGTTACAGCCCGGCTTCGTTTCTACTGTACAAACAACATGGCAGAATATGAGGCGTGCATATTGGGACTGAGATTAGCTGTGGATATGGGTGTACGGGAAGTCTTGGTCATGGGTGACTCGGACCTACTGGTACACCAGATTCAAGGGGAATGGGAAACACGGGACTTGAAGCTTATACCATATCGACAGTGTCTGCATGAGCTTTGCCAGCGTTTTCAGGCCATAGAGTTCAGGCACATTCCAAGGATCCATAATGAGGTTGCTGACGCTTTGGCTACTTTGGCGTCAATGTTGCACCATCCAGATAAGGCTTGTGTTGATCCATTACAGATTCAGGTCCGTGATCAGCATGCTTACTGCAACGTGATAGAAAAGGAAATCGATGGAGAGCCGTGGTTCCATGATATCAAAGAGTACATTAGAGCGGGAGTATACCCAAACCGGTGATCAGAAAAGAACAATTCGGCGGTTGGAAAGTGGGTTTTTCCTTAGTTGATGAGTGTTATACAAAAGAACGCCAGATCTCGGTTTGTTGAGATATATAGATGCACGGCAGGCCACAACTATCATGACTGAGGTGCATTCCGGAGTTTGTGGACCGCATATGAGTGGGTATGTTCTAGCAAAGAAGATTCTCCGAGCAGGTTATTATTGGCTCACGATGGAACGAGATTGTATCGGTTTTGTGCGTAAGTGTCATCAATGCCAAGTACATGGAGATTTGATTCATTCTCCACCATCAGAATTACATACGATGTCCGCACCATGGCCTTTTGTTGCATGGGGCATGGATGTTATTGGGCCAATTGATCCAGCGGCATCAAATGGGCACAGGTTTATCTTGGTAGCTATAGATTATTTTACCAAATGGGTGGAAGCTAAGACGTTCAAGTCTGTGACCAAGAAGGCTGTAGTTGACTTCGTGCATGCAAATATCATCTGTCAGTTTGGGATCCCAAAAGTAATCATCACAGATAATGGGGCTAATCTTAATAGTCATTTGATGAAGGAGACATGTGAGCAATTTAAGATTGCTCACAGGCACTCTACTCCGTATCGTCCCAAGGCAAATGGTGCGGTTGAAGCGGCTAATAAGAACATAAAGAAAATACTCCGGAAGATGGTTGAAGGATCTAGACAATGGCACGAGAAATTTCCTTTTGCATTGTTGGGATATCGCACCACCGTGCGTACCTCGATAGGGGCGACTCCTTACGCATTGGTATACGGTACCGAGGCAGTAATACCCGCAGAAGTGGAAATCCCATCTCTGCGAATCATTGCAGAGGCTGAGATCGATGATGATAAATGGGTGAAAAGCCGTCTTGAGCAGTTGAGTTTGATCGACGAGAAGAGATTGGCATCAGTGTGTCATGGCCAACTGTACCAACGAAGAATGGCAAGAGCATACAACAAGAAAGTGCGTCCAAGGAAATTCGAAGTCGGGCAATTAGTCCTGAGACGGATCTTGCCTCATTGGGCTGAAGCGAAAGGAAAGTTTGCCCCAAACTAGCAGGGACCATTTGTAATAACCAGAGTGTTGTCTAATGGAGCATTGTATTTGACAGATGTGGAAGGAAAATGTGTAGAAATGGCCATCAATTCTGATGCGGTCAAGAGATACTATGTATGATTTCTTTATTTTCTGAATGTATCTGTTTGTATCTGGCGTATCTTAAAGATTGAAATGATGAAGGCATTTTGTCCGGCTATCCAAACACTCTTATCCCTTGTTATCCCCTTCGAGCCTTACTTATTTTTCACACCCTTCTTTCGGAATCAACGGCACTATCAGGGAATACAGGTGCCAAACATAAAAGAAAGAAGAGAAAAACAAAAGGAAAAGAAAGAAGATAAAAACAAAAAGAAAAGAAAGAAAAGGAAAAGAAAAGAAGAAAAAGAAAAAGAAAAGAAAAGAAAAGAAAAGAAGAAAAGGAAAAGAAAGAAAAGCGAAAAAAAAAGAGAAGCACAACAACAAAGGTTTAGTGAACTACGTTTGACTTGATCCCGAAAGGGTACGTAGGCAGCCTCTCTGAGGTTCAGTCATACCAAAACAAAAATCCAAAAATCCCCAAGCAAGAAACCGGGGCAGAAATTGTGATTGTTATGAAAGTTGGATTCCGAAAGTTGTAATTTGAACCCACTCGAATTGTTTTGAGACTTTTATACCTCTCTTTCTAACCCCATCCAAAAGCCTACATTACGATCCAAAGAAAGACCTTTTGATCAATCTCTAAGAAATGCCAGGGCAAGCAGGTGACGGTAATTCGTATCAGTGGCGACACTCTGGTTCAAGCAAGAAAGAACGAAAGCAAAAATGAGAGAGTCTTATCGGTAAAAACCCTCACGGGCACCGTAAGGTGATGGGAGCTAAGAGAAAAATAAATGAGAGGGTCTTATTGGTGAAAACCCTCGCGGGCACCTTGAGGCGAAAGTGAGTTGGAAGATGGTTAAAAGGCAAAAGGTTTGTGAGTGGAGAATGTTTCGAGGTACCGCAGGAAAACAAGGGTAAGGTCTGGGTAATTCAAACAATTGATGGAAGTTCTGAGCAACAAAGTATGGCAATTGCAAGCTGGTTATTAGGACAGATTGGGCCGATTAATCCAAAATGCATGTCATGACCATGGGTACCAGCTGTCTCGCCCAGATAAGTTTCTTTTCCTTCTCTTCTTAAAAATAATCATCTGGTTGTGGATTCTTCTTATCCTTAACTCAAAAATCGTCGCATTTCATTCTCTGTTGAGGGTTTTATCTAGCGAAGATATTCCAGTGCTAGTTTTGGTCAAAGCGGACAGAAGGGACTTCAGAGCTCATTACCAGCTTCTGGAATTGCAAAGCACAACGTGGTCAGAGCATGTCAAAAACAACATGAAGTAAATGGAATAGGGGAAGTCGCCGGAAGTTGCATCGACAGAATATTTGGGAAATGTTATGGAAATGTGAAAGTTCAGGCAAAAGGGTCGGAAAGATGAGACAACAGTATGGGTACAAAAGCATTCAGGTGGTCAGAAATTGGGGAATTAACGGAAGTTTCATCGGGGAAATGATTGGGAAATGTTGTGGGAAAGGCAAAAGCTCAAACAAAAGGTCTCAGAAAGTCAAGCGGTTCAGGAACAGTATGTGGAAATCAGTCAGCACAAAGCAATACAGGGGAAGGATCTTTCAGCAGGAATGTCATCAACTAACCACCATTTTAAACTGACGAAATTTTCTTTGATTGTAACAGGGGTAGAAAGTTAGTCGTTGAAAAGGAATTCTCCAAGAAAGAAAACAAGCAGTAACCAGGTTAATTGCAAAGGGCGGTTTGATTAAATACAAGATAATCTTGAAGTGCATAAGGGGAATCGAATTTGATTACAAAGTTGGCATGATTAGAATAATTGTAAGTTGTCAGGACCTTCCTGGATAATAGGATGTAGTTCAGATACCCGAAAGTCAGGAGTCCGCCTGGAAAACAGAGACATACATTTTAATTTAGCAATCAGGGGTCCGCCTGGAAAACAGAGACATACAATTTGATTCTAGCAGTCAGGAGTCCGCCTGGAAAACAGAGACATGCAGTTCAGTTTTAGCAATCAGGAGCCCGCCTGGAAAATGGAGGTGTTAGATATTTTAAGCAGTCAAAATCAGGAGCCCGCCTGGATAATAGAGGAGCAGTTTCAATTTTAAGTTCAGCAATCAGGAACCCGCCTGGAAAATGGAGGTGTTAGATATTTTAAGCAGTCGAAATCAGGAGCCCGCCTGGATAATAGAGGAGCAGTTTCAATTTTAAGTTCAGCAATCAGGAACCCGCCTGGAAAATGGAGGTGTTAGATATTTTAAGTAGTCGAAGTCAGGAGCCCGCCTGGATAATAGAGGAGTAGTTTCAATTTTTAGATTCGGCAGTCAGGAGCCCACCTGAATAACAGAGGAATACATCTGATTCCGAGTTTATTCGAGTTCAGCAATTGGGAGAGATGGAATAACATCTCAATTAACCAGGGGATAGAAACATGGATTTTTATCAAGGAAGAACAAGACAACAAGGCAACAAGGAAGTACAGGAGCAAGTTTGAAGAATTTAGATAGGATTTTATAACTAATAGAGCATAGTTAGTTTAGCTTCTTTTATCTTTGACATAATGTAATAAGGGAGGTCAGCAAGAAACAACAGCAGCAGTAACAGCAACAAGCGCAGTGCAATCACAGTTCCTGGTAGTCCCAGCTACAAGACACTCCTGAACTACACTGACCTAATTCATGTTTAGCCCAGGATATGTAGGCAACTTCCGAAGCAGGATGCGGTCAAGATTTTCAAAAAAAAATGCTTCGCACGGAATTTTCGAACGGGCAAAAATCGCTCATATTTGCTCACTTATCTTTGCCCGAAAACCTTTCGTGTTTTCGAGCAAAGAGGGGCAGCTGTGAGCACGTGATTTTTGCCCTATATATGAATAATTCCCAAAATCCCAAACAAAATAATTTTTCTGTATTTTACAATTTTTGTGCGTTTTGGTGTCATCTTCTGATAATTGTTGCATTTTTATTTGGGCGTGTTAATTTTTATAAAATACAAAAAAATACGCATTTTTTCTTTGCACTTAGGATTTAATTTTATACTTTAGTATTAATTAGGGATTAACTTGTTTTAGAATAGGATATGAAGAAAATGAAAAAAATAGATTACTTTAACGTTTTTTTTATTGTGAAACAGTCGAAAATAGTTATTAAGTTAATTTTAGGCATTAATTGGTTTTAGCTTAATTGCTAGTTTAATTTCGCATCTTTGTAAAAATGAGAAAAATAAATACAAAAAATACAAGACCGCAAAAAGAAAAATGAAAAATATAATGGAAGTGAGCTTGTTTGAGACTTAAAATTTGGGCCATTTCTGCATGTATTCCGTTGGCCCAAATGCCTCAAAGCACCCCGATTCAGTCCAGCCCAAATCCCTACCCAGTCTGCCCCCCCCCCCCCCTTTAAATGAAACGGCGTCGTTTCGGGGTCCTTGGATCAGGACCATTGGATCTCATCAATCCAACGGTCCGGAACTAACTAGGTTTCCAGTATATAAGTGTCCAAACCGTCCCCCCCTACCCCCCATTTCCATCGTCTTCCTCACCCCACCCCTTCTCCCAAACCCTAATCCGCGCCGCCCTAAAAATCCTTGCCGGCGGTGAACACAAACTATGTCGTTCACCTTGAAATTAACACCACGGACTCCCCTCACCCTCCTCTTTCTATTGCACCCGTTGGTTTGCCTCGAATAAGGCCAGAACTTTTCGAATCTTGATTTGAAGTTTTCCGGCCAGGTGACAGTTTGTCCGAATCAGCCCAAAATCACACCCTACAACCCACAGCCCTTCCCCAACACTAATCCGTGTTTGTTTTCTTTCAAATCACTAGGAAACGACCCACATCTTAGATCTAAGAATTGCTGGCCAAACCCTAAAATCAAATCCTTTTGATTTCGAACCGTAGTACCCTTAACCATGTGTTCTCGTGTAAGAACACATGGTTAGGGATGTTACGCATCAAAAATCTGAAAGGATTCAGATGTTCATGACCGGCCAGAATCCTTTAGGCCTTTGTGAGTTTTTCTTTTCTTTTTACTGCTTCTTTCACTCGCATAATTAAAATATTATTTGCAGTCGTTGTTTCATTGTTGTTCTATTAATTTTAGGGTTTAATTGTGTTAGTTTAGGTTCTGTTAATTACTGTTGATTCTGAGATTGTTAGTTGGTTGAATGATTATAAGTTCATGGTTCAATAATTAGTTTTAAGTTCATTTATTGGTAATCGTGGTAGCTTAAGCTCAGTTTAATTTCGTTTAGCTTGTTTGAGTTGGTTAATTGACTAGAATTGGTTCAGTCAGTCTGATTAGTTGGTTTCTGATTGCTAGTTAATTAATTTTCGTTAGTTTCTGATTGCTAGTTAATTAATTTTAGTTAAGTTTCAGAATGGTTTAGGATATTGGGTATAACTGTTAGGGATAAGGGTAGGTTCAGTGATTCTAAAAGGCTTTCAGGGGTAATCTGGGTATGGAAAGGGTAGTTCTGATAGGAATAGTAATATCAAGGTATAGGGAAGGGCAGTATAGGTATTGTATGGGTAGAGGAATGCCTTAGGGCCTTCTAGAATGAGGTTCAAGTGTAAATTTGAATAATTATAGTGCAGTTACTTGTTTAGCAAGATAAAACTAGAGGGGCTAATTGAAAATAGAGAGTGACTGATTGGCAAATCAGAATCTAGTCCATTCTCTTTGGGAGTTGCCTATAAAAGGGCATAAGATGCCTTGGGAAAGGGGGTCTGCTCTCAGTCTTCTGCCTTGAGCCCTAAGTTTTAATTTGAGCTTTCATTCCTGTTTTTTTAAAATCCAGTTAACATTTCAATTCTGAGGTTATTCAGAAAATAAAAACATCAAAATATGGAGATCTGAAACAGCTTCACCGTTTCATTACTAATTCTGGGTTTCAGCTGTGAGGGTCAGGGAAATATTAGAAGTCTGTTAAGCTGATCTGTAGGAATTTGCTTATATTTCTGGTTTCAAAGCAATCTGCCTGTGTTTCTGTGGTGTACATTGCTGGGTTTGTTGTTTGTTGTTGTTGAAAGTAGCTGATTCCTCTCCTTTTCTCTATTTTCATTACCATTCCCAGGTACATTTCCTTGACTCGCATCTATGTAAATCCAAGTTTGAAGTGGAGAAAAATGAGAATGTTACTGGAATTCTATTGTTTTTGGAAACATTGTCTATTGACTATCTTTTCATAGTTTAATTTGTTTAAATTGTCTGACTGTTACTAATTTACTTAGTTGTTGTTGATTCGAGCCAATAACTGATTTGTATAATCGAGACTGATGAACTGTCCAGTATGAGTTTGGTTATTTTAATTAGTAAGTGGACATTTGGATATTTAGATTTATGTGTATAGTCCAGGGTGCGGGCTGTTTAAATGGAGCATTTCATGTTTATACAATTGTCATTTTCAATTTGTTTAAAGTTTCACAGTATGCTGGAGTCAAGTTTGCAAAGTTGTAATTGATTTAGAGTTCAACAAACATGGTTGTTTTTTTAGTTTTGGTCTAAGCTGAATTGGGCACAGCTTCATACTGGGCCAATTTTGGGCCTGTCGAATTTGTAGTCGGCCCAATCTGTGGTTAGGCGAGAAATCAAAATGGGGCCTAGGTACATCAAGGTTCAAGAGTTTAATTAAATAGGAAGGAGCCCCGAGGGCTCGATCTTTGGGTTGTGCATTGGCCCGTCCATAAGTAAAATTTGGCCTCCGTAAGGCCTGTTTCTTCGAGCTCTAAAAGCCCTCACCTGCAACATGTGTAATGACAGTGCTTTGGACCGTATGGGCTCAAAGCCCATTTCCTTAGTATTTCTGCATAGAAGTTCAAAATTCAGGTTTAACGGATGATTGGCCTTAATCAATTAGGATCCTTAAGTAATTGTTGACATAATTATCTCGCTGTTTAGATTTGAGAAGGTTGTTTGGAAAATTTCATGGCATTCCCCCAAAATAACACTACGTTAGTATCTTAGGCACGATTTAATTAAATAACATTCTTAAAATTAGAGTGCGCATTGATGCGACTCAAATCCAAATCTCGACGAAGTCGAAATGTGTCGATAACTACGGGTGCATTGATTGCGACGTGGCTCGAAACGCGTTTTCATGACGTCGCAATTCTTTAAAAATAATTATGATAAAGCGGTGTAAAATTAATAAAAGGCACATGATCTAGCATGTATTAAAATCAGATAAAATCGAATATAACAGTTGAGCGACCGTGCTAGAACCACGGAGCTCGGGAATGCCTAACACCTTCTCCCCGGTTAACAGAATTCCTTACTCGGATTTCTGGTTCGCGGACTGTTAACAGGGTCATGAATTTCCTCGGTTCAGGATTCAACTGGTGACTTGGGAAACCATTAATCTCTCAAGTGGCGACTCTGAATAATTAATAATTAAATCCCGTTCCGATTGTCCTTTAATTGGAAAAACTCTTTTACGCTCCTCTTGCAGGGTGTAGGTAGTAGAAAAAGGAGGTGTGACAAAAATAAAGAACACAGAGATTTTTACGTGGAAAACACCTGGCTTAAAAAGTGAAAAACCTGTGTTCATGCCTGTAAATTGTGTGCATGCCTCAATTTAAATTGCTCTCAATTTATAACTTTTGCTTGTGTACATGCCTGTAAAAGAAAACAACACTGATATTTAATAGATTAGTAATTAGAGATTGACTTGGATTCAGACACTACTCTTCTATCGTATAAGAGTTCAAGTTGATCTCAAACTCTAACACTATCCTCTTCCTAAACTGTGTTCTCTTCATGTAAGGAGTCTTTCTCTCCTTATTTAATATGCAACCTTGTCGATCAGATCAGGAGATATTGCTTCTTGATAAGTTAGATTTATCTCCTTCACGTGTGTCTCACATGACAAGTTGATCTTGACTGTGCTTCACAAGATGGACCTAGTCCATGTCTGAGTTCTTTTGTCAGTATTCAAAACATTACCTATTCTTGGGTCAACAAATTCCCCATTTTTGATGATGACAAAGTTTGTGCTTTTTACTTACTTGGATCCTGTACGAACTCAGCTCAACCATCAATACAAATTTTAGAAAATTCACTTATCATTACGGACCAGGCTAATTAGGTTATAAATATCACTTATTCTAAATATGTATAGCACGGTATCTCTTCCCCTTTTGGCATCATCGAAAAGTTGCATACAAAGTGTGAGTCCCAGATTTTAATAAATACTCATGGCTAGTGGGGCAACTGCAAGTGCAATCATGGTTTAATTATCAGTAATCAAACAAACATATTTAAACTATCAAGGAAAGATTAACATTGAACAAGAGCAAAAACAGTAGATATCATTGATAGAAGATATGCTGCTACCACAATCCACAACAAGAGAGAAAAAATATTTAAAACATGAGCAAAAAGAAAGAAATCCTTAATCCAGGTCACTAAAGGTACTAGACATATTCAGGAGACAAAAGCTAGGATTCCTAAGGCTTGGGGGAGCTAGAGGGTTGGTTTTGGGCTTGGAGAATATTCAGGATATTATGAAGAATTCCATCATTCTTCTTCCTTTCTTTGGTAAGCTCAGTTCTGAGAGCATACCTCTCATATTTCACCTATGCCACACGAGCCTTGATCCTAGCTATCTTAGCATCCTTGGCTTCACAGTCCTGAACAAGAGCCATAACTTTGTTGTTGATAGGTGTCTTCTTGGATGAACCAAGTGTTGATACCCAATTTTTCCCTATATATTTTTAATATGAAAAATAACTTCAAAATAGCATATATAAGCATGTCCAAATGTTTTATTATTTTTTCATAATTTTTAAAGGTTTAAATGGATTTTTTTCCTCCCTTTTATCAATAAAATCCCAATAATTATTTCCAAAATTATTATCTTGATAATTCATCTATTGATTTTTATATTTATTCCAAAATATGGCTAAGGTAATTTTTACACACTTTTACAATTTTATTTAGTATTTTTAAAGGTAAATTGCACATAATTGCAATATTGGCCCTTTTAAGGTTTAATTATGTTTTGTATGCATAAAATTGGGCCCTATATTTTTAAATTGTTATTTATGTGTTATAAATTATTTTAGTATTTTCAATTTATTTTCAGAAACTATTTACTATTTGTTTATAAATTGAAAAAGGAAAAATGGCTATTTAAATAAAGGCCCATTTGTATTTCAATTATAGCCTAAATTAGACCCCAAATCCCCAGCCCAATTTTGCTTTAAACCTGACCCTAACCCTTTTAAAATCAACCCAAACATGGATCCCTACCTACCCCATTTAATCTAGGCCGTTGATCATTTAGATCAACGGCCACTATTCCACCTTACCATTTTTAACCACAAACGACCCCCTAACCTAATCATTTCTCACCAGTCTGCTGCCCTTGAATCCGCTCTTCTGTCAAAATCTCTCTGAAAACCTAAGGCTAACACTAGTCGTCGCCACCCAAATCCACCCTAAAACCCTTCAATCCTCACTCAATCCATGGACTCCCATGGTTGTTTGAGACTTTTACTCGTCTCCTATGTCTATTTGTGGCCTGCTTTCCTGATCTCATGGAAAGATATCAAAGAGATCTAATCCAGATCCTATTCGACTTCCGTCTATGGTCTTTTTCCGGCTATCCATGGCCGATCGAGTCAGATCTATGTCTTTTCAGGCTAGATCGGTAAGTTTTTGAAGTTTTTCTCACTTTTATGGGTTCTCTGAAACCCTAACCTTTAAGATCTTTCAATTTTCTTTCAGATCTATCTTAGATCTGTGTATGTTATGAGCCTCTTAAGTGGTTTCGTCAAAGCTTTTCCTATTTTTTCAAAATGACTCTCCGTCTTCAAAAATTAGGGTTTTTCTTATACTTTTTCTAAAAGACTTCTTCTCTGATTTTTCAGTATTAGCTTATGATTTTAATATGTTTAAACGGTTTGTTTATGTTTTTCTTCTACCTGGTTCATTGTGTTTGAAACCCTAAGTGTTTTGGTTCTATCCGGGGTACTGAAACTCTCTTTGTTTATTTTATACGCATGCTTGGTTCAATTAAGTTCTTTGTGTTTGAATCCTTTTCCTTGTTTGACTTATCTGATTCTGAGTTCTTACCATTTTTTAGCTCAACTATTGTTAAAACCCTAATTTCATAAAAGGTTTTCCTCACTTATTGGTGTGAGTTCTTTACTTGTTTCTGACTTTCTTTACCTATTAGACTGGTTTCTTCACTTTGGTTCTATGTGTGAGCCATGACTGCTTGACCTTGTTGATTACCATGCTTTGAATTGTCCTTAGCCTATTCATGTCACTCCTGTATGTTTATGTTCATCTAGTTTGCTCTTTTTTGTCAATATGTTTGACCCAGCATGTCTAATACGCCTGTTCATTCCTTTCTATTTATATGTTGAAGTGCAAAATCATGACCATTTCTTGATTGATCCTGATTTCCTTAAGTTACGATTGATTGCAAAAAAAAGTTTTCTTATAAACCCTAATTTTACTCATTTGTTTAAATTGATTGATTCCTTCGCTTTATTTGCTGTGATGTTTTACCCCGCTGAATCATTTCCCCATATTAAGTATATTTTGTACCTAGACTCAATTGTATACTCTATATTCTTACTATCCCTTAAATGGTCAGAAATCAATCTTCCTCTGATTGATTTTATTTCCTTAATTATCACGTTAGTATCCGTTAAGCAGTAATTCCTTGATTAAAGGGAATTACTTGTATTAATGGGATTCTGATTGTGATTATTGCCATATTTGTGTTAAGTGTTTACTTGTCACCTTATTTTTTACTCGTTTTCAAAGCTATAAAAACCCTACCCTCTCTTCTTTAGAGACACGAACAACTGAGTTCCAAAAAATACACACTTACACATTCAAACTCTCTTTATTTCTCTACTTCTTGTGTTACTACCTTGTCTAGCCGGCTGGAAGCCAAGGCTAGACTTTGGAACCTTGATTACTTTTCTTTTCTGCACTTTGCTTTCTCAACTGGTATATCCTCGTTTAATGTTAAAGCTTCAAGAACAACATGCTTCTTTATCTTTTTTAGCTTCTTTCATTTTTGGTCTACTTCTACTTGTGGTCCTGTTAAGATACATTACCAGCATGTTCTAATATGTCCCCTTCCCTTTTAGATTAATGCACTCCCCTATGTGTGTTTCAAGGCATACTCTGTCAGTCACTTATTATGTACTTGTCGTCCCAAACCCCTATCCCCTCCATGTGTTTGTGTTATTTTTGATGGTTTCTGATCATGCCAGTATCAGTTATTAATGTGCATATCCAAACCAGACCCCTGTTGGGATTATGTGTTTACAATCAAATGTCTGTGTGTCCCAAATCCCTTGACCCCATTTGTATGACTACTAATTCTGTGTGTTATCCCATCTTGTGAGTTTGAGTTTTGTTTACTACTATAATTGCTTTCAATCACCTTTGTTGCTGGTTGCTTTTCAAAAAAAATGGATTTGACAGTCCAATTTTCGCTTTTCCAAACTATGTCAAGCACTCCCACATATACTCTTAGAATACTAGGTTCTTCCCCTCTTGTGTGAGCATTGCCTTGGGACCCTTGAGCTCCCTCTGAAAATTGGCACATAAGAGCTGGCCCTTCCACACTGCACTCACTATCTTGGTTATGCAATCTGGGTGTGAGAACTGGCCGAGATCCTTTGAGGTCCTTAGGGAATTCTGACACACCCAGATATGAGCAAGGCTTTAGAAAAATATAGGCTTTGAAGTAGTTTATTACAAAACTCAGAAGGAAGTTAGGTTCAGGATTCCTATGGTTGTAACTTTTTATTTTTGTACTTCTTTTGTAATTCAATCATTTGGTCTGTGATAATTTGTAAATGAGTATGGGGTTATCATTTGGTCTGTGATAATTTATATTCCTATTTGAGATATAGAAACCATGCACAAGACTCATTTCATACATTAAAGATCATGTTCCTAGGACTTATGCTTATTGTTTTCAGCGTGTCCATTTCACTATCACAACACTTAGAAAATCCTGCATTAAATATGTTAATAATCGGTGTTTCTGTGAACATGTTCTTACTGCCATGCACACTTAGAGATCCTGTTTTAGGCTAAACTAATAAACATATCATCTCTGCATATTCTGGAAATCATGTTCAAACGCTGTAATATTTGTGCATATAGAAATCCTGCCTAGGATTATGCATCTCTGTACATTAGATACCATGTCTTTAGGATTTCATTCGTTTAAACACGCTTAGGCTAACTATGAATGCATAAAAGGAATAAAACAATTCTACTCAGTTTTTTACAAGCAACTGGCCATAGTTCTGTATGTTGAACACCTAGAATAACATGTTGTAGGTAATATAATAATCTCCAAACTGTCTTAGCAATCCTGAATAACTACTGAATACTGCTTACACCTAGGCAAGCCTTAGGTAATTACCTAAATAAACTGGAGCTTCTTTTGTTTAATTATCAACTACTACAACCAGCAGGCATGCCTGATTCAGAATTCTTTTCTGAGTTATACAATGAATCTGGTTCTGACTTAAACACCCTGCTTTAGGATTTTTAAATTCAGACGTTAACTATGTACGAGTCGTGCTGTCTATGTGCATTGTTTGCGGAGGTATAACTAAGCCTTCTATTTGCTTATATGTTTTCCCTAATTGCAGTTTTAAATGTTTTATATGTCGCCTTAGCATTTTACATTTAAAACTAAGGGTCAACCTAAAACCTCCTTCTTATAGGAATTGGAGTTCTAAATTCCTTAGGGACTGATAGGAATGGGATGGGTAATAGCATGCAATAGAGGTCGAGGCCAGCCATTACTTTAGTTACCTTAACGGGGCGGAAAAGGGTAGATATGGATATGATGATCGGTGCGCTAATACAATGTGTATCCCCTCTTCCGAGGAGTTTCATATCGGGTATTGCATTGATGTGATCCATATTACAAACAAACATAGGACACCCCCTTTATTTTTATAAGTATGCTTAGACTATAACACTTTTCAAAACCTTGCCTTTGTTAATCGTTTATCAAACACTTGTGTATTTAAACTTAAAATACCCTATTACTTGAGACTTATATGTTTACTTGCTAATTGAACAAATTTACAAAAACTATCTGGTCAGGAACCACACTAGTGGATCTTGACAATACCCAATTCTTCAAATTATCCTAACACCTTTCCTTTAGGATAATTTCAAGCCCTTACCCTATCTCTGGTTATCAAACATAGTTGTAGTTGGACCTTATAGGTGCCCTAATGTACCTTAAAATTGTTAGGTGGCGACTCTTCAAATACCCAATTCCCAAAAATAAAATGAGTCATTACACCCCATGAATGTCGAAACCCAAACTCTTTTCCGCGGAGGGAAAAAGGGGGTGCGACAGTATGGCGACTCTGCTGGTGATATTTAGGATTTTACCATTTTAGATTGTTCTTGTGAATTTGTACCCCTCCTTTATGTGCAATAACTTGTTTAATTCCTTTAAGCGCTTAATTTCTTTTCAAAAGCCAAGCTGACATATCTTCATCGTTTCATTCCTTTATTGTTGCGTTAAATTATAAAACTAATGTATTTATCGCTTTCCTGACGTGAAAATACATGTAAACATGATTTTAATCATTGCATGATCATACTCCACTCGTGCCAAACAAATACTATAGCAATGCTTGATGAGTGGTTGCGCTCTTCCTATATCATTACCCCTTAAATTCGGAAAGGCATATTTGTGGTAAAACTATTCGATCAGCGGTGCAGTTGACAGTTCCATGCCTTCGCCCTTGAGTTTTCTGATCAAGGGTACCAGTCTAAAACCCTATAGAAACCTTACTCTATTAAATTGTGCATGCATCATGGTCAAACCTAGCCGGGTCAGTTATGTCATTCGCATAATGATCCTTTAAGATAGCCTTATCCAAAAGTCCACTAGGTTTCCCTAAATCCAAACAGACATCATCACGTTCTGTGCATTTAGTTGGAGAACTAAATGCTTCATGCTAATTATTGATATTAAATAGTTGAGTCTGGTGGGGGTAAGGGCATAACCTTGTTTGTATTGTAGAAATATGAGGCACGAAGTCCCCAGATTCGGCATGGTCACCAATATCCACCTAAGATTGCTAAGCTAGTGGAGAGACTTACACTCATGTGACCAAACTCTCATTAAAAAATATCTGGGTAATTTACCGTCCCTCCTGGAGGTCCAGCATAACAACATGATCATAGAAGCTGCTACGTTGTTCTGGGATTATGAAAGGGCTGTGTTACGCTTTAGGGACATTGAAATGACACCTTTGCTAGAGGATATAGGAGGACTGGCCGGTCTAGTATGGGAAACTCCAAGTTTGCTAATGCCTGAGAACCGCAAAGGCAAGGGTTTCCTAAAAATGATGGGTTTGAAGAAGAATGCAGAATTGACATGCCTGAAGGAATCATACATCCCTTTTGACTACTTGTATGAAAGGTATGGTCACAACAAATCGTACTGTACCTACCCTGACGAGTTCGCCATCACATCCTTAGGACACATCCTTTGTAGGGATTTTGTCTTCATGTTCTGCTTTTTAGATCTGATCGTGTTTTCGATGAAGAAAGAGAGAGTCTATACCAGGCTGGCTATGGTAACCAAGACCCTAATGGAGGGGATTGGTGGGCAGACATTAAGCATTGTACCTATGATCATTGCAGACATATACTGAGCCCTAGAGAAGTGTCAACAAGGAGCAAAACACTTCGAAGACTGCAATTTACTACTTCAACTGTGGCTCATGGAACATCTCCAAAGAGGCGAATACAGACAAGAAATTCATCGAAGGGACTAGGATGACCACATCACTTTCCACCATCCCAAATAAATGAATTATATCCCCGACATGTTCGCTAAGCTTGGGAATACCAAAGGATGGGTTGAGCTATTTGATAATCTAACTGAAGAACAGGTTCAATGGATGTTCGAGTGGTTTACGACAGAGGAGTTCATCGCTCGATCCAGAGATGCACCTTTCCTGATACTAATCAGTCTAAGAGAAGCATACCCTTACATCCCTCTTCGAGTTATGAGGCAAGCTGGTAGGAAGTAAGTTATACCCAAGGTCGACAAGATGAGCCATATCCGAGCCTACTTCCAAAATGATGATAGTACCTACAAGTGCCAAGAACAACATATGTGGCACTGCAATATCGTAATGGGCAAAGGCACCATCGAGCCAAACAGATATCATGCTGGTTGTACTCCTTTCTATTCATGTTGGTTGAAAGACAATCATGATGGTTAGGCCAGCCAGGGTTTGGTCGAGGTCACAAAATTATAGATGAAAGAGTCGAGCTGCAAGTCAAGTACAACCGGCTACGCAAAAGGATCTACGAATGTGAGAGCGAACACCGCGAGATACAAAAGTCCAACTAGAAGCTGATTGAGTATGGAATGACATGGCTATCAGTGCCAACAAGCGGCTAGGATAGTTAGAGTGAGGCATAGTAGAATTGGAGAGAAAGTTTCTCAAAAGGGTTGAAGATTGTCAAAATGCTGAAGGGACCGAAGGTGGACATCTGGCTAGAGCATACCTGTTGTTGGGACATCGCGAGTTAGGGAAACTGTTTGACGGAGCCAAGGATGCCGAATCTGGGGAAGGTCCTTCGTGGACCAAGTAGCTAGGAGTTTATCTTTTTGGCGTTATAAATGTAATAAGGCCAATGGCCATTAGTGACTTTTATTTCTTGCTTATTTAGTGTCGATTTGTGATTCGTCTATTTTTTTTATCAATAAAATGAGGCAGTTAGCATTCTAAGTTGTCCAAATCAATTTATCGCTAGGCCTACCTCAGTCACAAAGAGGTTCCCAAATTAGGACACGTTTTACATTCCCGCGCTATGTGTTTAAATATTGCGATACCTTTTATAATCCTCACTGACTTGATTAGTTTTTTGTTTTTATTTTTGTTTTTGTTTTATTATTCCCCTCCCCAAAGGTTAGGTAGTGCATTCTGGCATCATCATCGTATTTCACAAGATCCAGGGGCCTCCACTCACTCCTTCTCTCAATCCCATTAAAGGAATGAACCAAGGCAAAATGGAAGACGTGAAAAACATCAGGAAGGAGAACACTGTTGAATGGGTTGAGGCCACTGATGGCTAGGGCATTCGGGTTCCAAATGAGAATGTGTCACAGCTTGAACAGAAATTGATGAAATTCTAAGAAGAACATGATCAGGTTCGGAATCTGGAAAACCTATCATTTTTCCTCATCACCCCAGACATCAATTTCCCCAACACTCAAAACCTTACACCTCCTCAAAACATCCCAAAACAACAGAATCATCCCACACCTCACCATCACGCAGCTCCACTAAAGAACCAATACAACACCTGCCATACCCCAAACAATAATCCATTACTCATCCCAGAACCTCAGAACTCCACAAACGACCATTTCCACACCCATACACCAGGCACCATAACAATCCTTTCTACGTGGACACCATGCCACACTCCACCCAACCTATCTCATGCACACCTGAGTCTGATGAGAAGGATCTGCTTATAAGGAACTTGGCCGAGGAACTTAAGAAATTGACCAGCCGGATTCAGGGCATTGAGGGAAGCAAAGGAATCGAGGGGCTAAACTATGAGGATCTTTGCATACAGCCTGATGTTGAACTGCCCGAGGGGTACAAACCTCCTAAGTTCGAAATATTTGATGGTACGGGTGATCTAAGAGTCCATCTAAGGACATATTGCGACAAGATGGTTGGAGTGGGGAAGGATGAAAGGATCCGCATGAAGTTGTTCATGAGGAGTTTAAAGGGAGGTGTGTTATCTTTATACATCAACCAATATCCCAAGAAGTGGTCAAGATAGGTAGGAATGGCATCTGACTTTATGGACAGGTTCAGGTTTTATACAGAGAATGTGTCAGACGTGTTCTATATTCAGAATCTAAAGAAGAATCCCACAAAGACGTTTCGCGAGTATGCTACTCGCTGGAAGTTAGAAGCTGCTAAGGTCAGACCTGCCTTAGAAGAGGAACATATAAACAAGTTCTTTGTCAGGGCTCAAGACCCGCAGTATTATGAACGGCTGATGATGATTGAGAACCACAAATTCTCCGACATTATCAAACTGGGTGAAAGAATAAAAGAAGGTATCAAAAGCGGTATGGTCACAAACTTCGAGTCCTTGCAAGCTACAAATAAGGCCTTACAGTCCGGTGGTGTGTCAAAGAAGAAGGACGTAGGGGTCGTGATGGTTGCACAGACGACCAAATTTCCCCTCAAATACCAAATGTATCTAACACCTCCACTCACATACCAGCCGACCCCAAATTACAAAGCACCCTTACCTCATACTAAGCTCCGCCACAAACTTATCAATCATCTCCACCTCCTACATATCAACATACTTCACCCAGATACTCCCAACCCGCTCATGTCTACCAAACTTATAATGCTCAGCATCCCATTATCAATCACCTCCTGCACGCCAAAATTTCCCTAGACCCCGACCTAATTTTGATCGCAGACCTCCAAAACAATATATAGCCATTCGCTGAACCCATCAACCAGCTGTATGAGAGACTCAAAGTTGCTGGTTATATCACCCTCATCCCTGCTGCAACCCCTAAGAATCCTTCTTAGTGGGTTAACCCAAACAAATCCTATGCATACCACTCTGGCATGAAAGGGCACACCATCGATGAATGTCGTTCCTTGAAAGACAAGATCCAGACTTTAATTAATAACAAGATTATTGTGGCAAAAAGAACCCGCTCCAAACGTCCGCAACAACCCTCTGCCAGACCATAAGGGTGGAGGTATCCACATGACTGAAATAGAATATGACTGGGATCCTGAGGGAACAATCGGGTTGATCGCAAAAGGTGATGACCCAAGGAAACCAACAATTACTCTCAATCCAATCATATTCCAGATCCAACCGTTTGAGGACACTGAGGTGAATATGTCAGTACCACTTGAGTTTGAAACAGCACCGTCCGCAAAGACACCAGCACCGATTAAGGTTGAATTCGTGTCTCCAGCAAATGCATCCCGCACCATTTGAGGTTGCAGTTTTGCTACCTAAGGCACATGTTCCATTCGGGATAAGGATAGCCGCGCCAATCCCAGTGGCGATGATAGCCATGACACCATTCTATACAGAGGCTGTACCCTAGGACTATACAGTCGAGGCTAGAAGGAAAGGCAAGGTCAGGATTGAGAAAACTATCACAACATAGGGTATGACAAGAACTGGTAAAGTCTATACCCCTGAACATCTAGCTAAATCAAGCAAGTAAACCTCCAATCGGCCACCCATCATTGAGACAGGTCCAGACAATCTTTGCTGGAAAGCCATAAGATCACCTTTTATGAGGACGAGTTGCCACCTGAAGGGTTATGGCACAACAAAGCACTGCACATCATCATGTAACGTGAGGATTATTTCATCACTAGAATCCTGATCGATAGAGGTTCCAGTCTCAACATTTATCCACTGGTAATGCTCAAGAAGCTGGGTAAAGGACTGTATGAGATAAAAGACAGAGCAATCAATGTGAAAGCCTTTGATGGTTCTCAGATGTCCACCATTGGTGAGATTATTCTATGCTTGCATATGGGACCAACATGGTTCGAAGTCGATTTCCAGGTGATAGATGTGCCATCATCTTACAATTTGCTGCTGGGACGGCCATGGATTCATGCTGCCGGGGTCGTAACATCAACGCTGCATTAGGCAATAATGTTTGAATGGAATCACCAGGAGGTGATCATTCACGGCGATGGTAGCAACCCTATATACAGTCGCCAGACTATTCCGGCAATTGAGGGAAGAAGGAAACCAGGTGGGGAAACATACCACCCAATCGAGCGGGTCAATTCTATCGACAAAGACAAATGGTGGGATAACAAAATCGAGAGTATACTGAATTGGAGTGGGTACAAACCTGGGAAAGGTCTCGGCAAGAACCTCTAAGGAATCTCTAAGCCCATAAAACTCAAGAAACATGGCACTACCTTCGTTTTGGGATATGATTACACCTGGGAAGAATTCAACAACTGGTCGCCACCATGGCTCATTCCTTACTATCCACTAGAGCAGCCAATACCGCATTTGAAGCAGACTTTCCAACAGGCTGACATTATTTATGGGTCGGATGAAGAAGAAGCACTTGCAGTGGTAAAGAACTTGTTTATGGAGGACAACGATATGGCTTGTTGTGCTATTCTCGAGGAGGATGGGGAGGAAGGCCCTTCCATACAGGCTGTGAGCAGAGGTGCACATCTCAATAATTGGACCATCAGGACAACTTGTTTATTCACTATTTTATTTACTAAATGATTTTCTTTTCACATTTTCAATTCCTGCAATAAGATCTTCAATATTCAAAACAGTTATTCAATTTATCAAAAGCATGTTTGATTTTTATTATGATTTAATATTTATTGCTATCTCTCCTTACTTTATCCATACATCATTACTATTACTTATCTTGATGAACCAATGACTATGGCATGCAATGAGATAACGCAACAAACGGATATTGATTTAGAGGAAGATGACATACCTAACGAGATTGTCAAAGAAATTGAGAACTTTGAGAACACACCTAAGACCAACCTGGATGAGACGGAAATTGTCAACTTGGGAGATGCAGAAAATGTCAGGGAAACACGAATCAACATTCACCTATTGCTGTCAGAGAAGAAAGAATATACAGAATTTCTAAAAGAATATGAGGACATATTCGCCTGGTCATATGATGACATGACTGGTCTATTGTGGGTCAAAAACTGCCAACTGATCCAATGTGTCCACCGATAAAGCAAAAGCTTAGAAATTTCAAGCCCGATATGATTTTGAAAATCAAAGAAGAAGTCAACAAGCAGATCAAAGCTAAGGTTCTCAAGTAGTTGAATACCTGACATGGTTAGCCAACATTGTGCCGGTGCCAAAGAAGGATGGGAAGGTCAGAGTCTGTGTCGACTACCGGGATCTCAACCGGGCCAGTCTGAAAGACGACTTCCCTTTGCCAAATATACAGATCCTAATCGATAATTGCGCCAAGCATGAGTTACAGTCATTCGTAGATTTCTTTGCTGGTTATCATCAGATCTGGATGGATGAGGAAGATGTTGAGAAAACGGTTTTCATTATGCCGTGGGGAGTGTACTGTTACAAGATGATACCGTTCGGCCTGAAGAATGCATGGGCCACCTACATGAGGGCCATGACTACCATTTTCCATGCTATGATACACAAGGAGATAGAGGTATATGTAGATGATGTTATTATCAAATCCAAGAAGGCCACTAACCACATGGAAGATCCGAGGAAGTTTTTCAATAGACTGCGGAGGTACAACCTGAAACTAAACCCCGCAAAGTGCGCATTTGGGGTTCCTGCTGGGAAATTGCTTGGGTTTATTGTGATTTGCCGAGGAATAGACCTGGATCCATCAAAAGTCAAAGATATTCAAGAACTACCACTGCCAAAGAACAAAAAGGATGTGATGAGTTTCTTGGGAAGGCTCAACTATATCAACCGATTCATGGCACAGTCTACAGTTATCTGTGAGCCAATCTTTAAGATGTTGAAGATGGACGCCGCTACCAAATCGACCGATGACTGCCAAAAGGCCTTCAACAGAATCAAGGAGTACCTATCAACACTGCCAGTCTTAGTCCCACTTGAGCCAGGTAGACCCTTACAACTCTACCTTGCAGTTCTAGATGGAGCTTTTGACTGCGTTCTGGGATAGCATGATGAAACAAGGAGGAAGGAGCAAGCCATTTATTATCTCAGTAAGAAGTTCACCTCATACGAGGCCCGGTATTCTCTATTGGAACGCACATGTTGTGCTTTGACTTGGGTAGCTTAGAAGTTGAGGCATTACTTCTATTCCTATACTACATATCTCATATAAAGGATGGATCCTTTGAAGTACATCTTTCAGAAGCCCATGCCCACCGTCAAGCTAGCCAAGTGGCAGATCTGGTTGAGTGAGTTCGACATTATTTGTGTAACTCAGAAGGCGGTCAAGGGACATGCACTGGCAGATCACCTTGCTGAGAATCCTGTGGATGGGGAATACGAACCCCTGAAAATGTATTTTCCTGATGAATAAGTATCATTCATAAGAGAAGACATTGCAGAATTGTCACGCCCCAAAAACCGAGAAGCGCGACTGGTGCTCAATCGAGTAAACCCGATTGAGCAAGCCTGCTAGGTTTTATTCTACACAAACTAATTCACGAATAAGTAGAAGATGGACTCCATTAATCATACTTAGTAAGTATTTCATTATCAAGTTCCATTTCATTTCCATTAGCATCTTAAATCATAATTATCAAAATATTACAAGTTTTATAAATCTTTGCCAAACATCAATATTTCTACTTTAATTCCAATACCCGACACTACCCACAACCTGTCTACGGAGCTTCTAAACACAACTGAAGAATAATGTAATATGGAAATGCCGGTAACAAGGCTCCAGCTATACATTAAATACAAAGTACATGATGAATAGATGAAACAGTACCCCAAAACGAAGTGGGGCTCACCAAGTCAGCTGAAAGGATGATGTGGCACTAGCTACAACCAAAACTGCCTGCTATAAAAACACCTACATCCATTTAAAGACATAGCGCCCCCAGAAAAAGGGACGTTAGTGCCATCGAATAGCACTAATATGTATAACTAAACAGCATCAAATTAGAAAGAACTTTCATATACAAATAAAGAAATCACAGGTATCACTCCAAAGCTTTAAACGATCACAACATTATCAACAAGAAAGAATTACACAACCTTCACATCATGTTTCCATAGCCTTTAGTTGGGCATTTCATACTGTTCCACATCATTCACATTACCACCGCTATCTTGAGCAGAATTCGATCTCGACCCGATCGGCTAGGCCATCTCCCGAAGACGTTACCAATATTCTATTCACACTTTCCAATTTCAATCATCAATACATAACCGCCATATGTATATGTCATGGCGTCCGATCACGGCCCGATCGGCTAGGCTGCCTTACCGAGACGTTACCATTTTCCATTATTCATCTCACTTTAATCTCTGGTTACATATGGATTAGTTTACCGGCACTTGGGGCCATAATTTTCACATTCCACCATTCACGTTTCCCATTGTTCCCATTTTCAACATTAGGTTTGTAATTCAAGAGAGAATGGCACACAAGAGAAAATAAGGTTGCAGGTGTAGATGAGACTTCATGTAAATGGCACAACAATGCACTTCAATTTCAATTTAAGGTCTAAGCATTTCGATACATCATTCATAGTCCTTGCACCTTTTTCAAATTATCAAGAATAGCACGTTAATCAAATTGAGACACAGTTTCCACACATATAAGGTTGCATCACCAAGTCAAGTGAAATAGCAATCAGTACAACAATTCAATTTAATCTTACCGTACTCACACAACCAACGATGAAGCTCAATTTCTAAATGACGGGGTTTTAGCCATACATACCTTGTTTAAGATTTCCTTAAGTTACTACAACGTTCCAGAAATTCTAGCAATCCCCATCTACTTTGAGACATAACAAAAGTGAACACAAATTAGGAAGGTATTCATGGTTTCAGCTCATTTGAGCATTTCATCAAATACTAGTTGAGCATCTTGGTTTCAAATCTCTTTTACAAGGTTTCCTTCACTCCCTAACCCAATCCTTACTTATTTATGTTCTACAATCTTTTCACAAACCTAATTTGTACATGCATGTATACATAGTAGTATTACACCCAAGAATCATACCTCAATACCCCACCTTATACCCCAAACTCGAAATTAAAGACTAGGGTATAGAACCTTACCTCTTAGATGAAGAACTTGTGATTGAGTTCTTTGATTCTTTAAGATTGATGCAAGATTAGATGATTGAATGTTGGGTTCCTCCTTATCTCTCTAAAATGCTCTCATCTCTCTCTAAATTCAGTAACAAATGACCCCAAAATGAACCCCAAAGCCTATATATTAAAATGGGGTCCAGCTATAAAAATAGAAAGATTAACCCTCCGAAGTCGGGTTTGCGATCACAGAATGGACCGAAAAACATGAATACAGGTCACAAATGCATCACAGAATAGGTGCCCAAAACCCGGCTACATTGGTCCAGTTTGCAACCAGATTTGGGTTCGCAGATCAAGTATGCGGACAACATAATGGTTTTTGCGATCGCAAAATTGACGCAGGATCGCATTTTTCTAGCCATTGGTAATTTGATCATAACTTTGAGTAGGAATGTCCAAATGATGAACGGTTTGAAGCGTTGGAAACTAGAATAAAAGATCTTTTATTTGATAGGTTGCTCATCACATAAAACCTTACTCATATTTAGATATGATTGTTCGAAGTAGGGACTTGTGCGAACTCATTTGAAATCTTAGCCTATTATGAATTTCTTTCCAATTTGACTTAGGCTTAGGCCTTTACTTGGGCCCCAAATTACTTACCACAAGACTTGTACACTTATTGGCGAAGTCCAATTGATGTCCACAATGTTAATAGCACATAAAATATTATAATAAGCCTACGTGGCACCACGAAATCCTAGGTTACTTAGCAAAATTTTCCGGGGCCTTACATTATCCCTCCTTAGGATTATTCGTCCTTGAATGAGGGGTAGAGTCCGCCCTAAATGATTAACTTAATATACCTACTTTATAACCTACCTCAAGTACCTAAATTTCGACTAACTCCCAATTTTTTTCAGAAATTTCAGGAGAGACTCCTTTGTAACTAGGCCTATCCACCTGTCAAATAACCACCAAAACCATCCTAAAAACACATCCACAACTCGACAAAGTACCATAATGTATATATCAATAACAAGAACCTCAACATTACAAGCACCACATTATCACGATGATACCTGGACATGGACAACACATTATAAATCATAATACCTATAAGGTACCTTTCAAATTAAAACTAATTGTTACACAATCAAGCGAACCTTTCCACGACATTTTTGGCCTTCAAGGTGGCCTCCTCGACTTACAAGCTTTACCACAACCCATTCAAGAAAACAATCCCGACCTTCAAACTTATCTAAAAAGGATGACAACTAGATACCTGGCATAAGCTAACAATCCAATAACTTCACGTTCAATAGTTTCCACCGGGATGATATATAAAAGGTCTCCAACTACCTTCTTAAACATAGACATATGAAAACACATAATACATGTAGAACAACGATGGTAAACATCATACTCATAGCACTGCCTAATGTGAACTACACTTATGCAACCTTCATTATCAACTCACATAACATCTTTAGGGGAAAGTATTGAGAATAACCCTTTCACCTTCCTAAACTCTAAATCTCTACACGAACGCCCATGCTAAACCTTTGATGACCTTCCACAATTACTCTAAGATGTGCTATAGTAAACTGACGATAAAATTACCTATCAAATATATGGGATCACGCGGGATACTTCTTATTTGACATGTTTGAAACTTCAATGCCAAATATATCTAATATAGTAAGGAGCAACAAAGTTCAAGATTGGGATGGAATTATTCAGGAATCCATTTATGCGCTGAGCAGAGTATTTCATGAGGTTACATACTGAGAGACATGAGGATTTCTATTAATGAGGCTGACATGGTTTAATCCATGTGACTACATCAATTATCAGATAGATGAAGCATAGTGGTAGCTAATATTCTTAGATAATGTGGATACCATGTATGTCAACTTGAGATTTTTAAAGAGGTGATCAAGTAGGATGCACCAGTTGTGTCCCTGAGTGTAAGGTAAGTAGTTGAGCTCAAATGGTAAGACTCTTGCAATATGGGTGTGATTGAGGCCGCAAATGAAATACGTTGAATTTGATTTCACTCATAACAATAAGCGACACAAGGACTTTATGCCACAAGCGCACGAGGATGGAAAAGAAGTCATCTACTTATGAGATTATCATAATTCGATCAATCTAACCCTTCCTAAGGTGGTGGAATGCCAGAGGTAGCAAAATTCCCATACATGACAATGACGTTGTCAATACTCCTAGAAGCTGAGTGAGCAGAGAGCGACATAACCTCATCAAATCCGACCCATTCATGACTTTTATGAAAAGATGACACATTTTGATTTGAAATCATGGCAATTTAGGCCTGAACTTTAAGGCAAATTATTACTTTTGAAACCCATAAGACAAGCCCTCGTAGTCCTAGAGAATCATCAAAAATGGCAAGAAAGTACTTAAAATCATTACGAGCTTGTATAGAATAAGGCCTCGAAGCGACCGTATGAATAATTATGAAAGGGTGATAAGTCTTGATGCATTTATCGTAGAAGAGTAACCTAAGTTATCTAGTCACATGGACAAGTAGAGCAGGAAGATGATTGTTTAGGAGAAAATCTCATAAGGAGTGCGAGCAATATCTTTTTATCCTAACAAAAAGGAGCATACCCCGACCCTTGATGCCATAAGGCATAAAATTAGATTCACGAGGAGAGTTACTAGATGGAAATAGATAGTAAGGCGGCACAACTAAGAGCACCACTTGAAATCAACAAGCTTAAATAGAGTTGAAGACATTAGAAGTCTGTAGAAAAGGGGAAATTTACCCACTTTCAGGACGCTTGTAGAGTACATAAAAGTGAGGTTAATTAAATTAGATCATATAGTTAGATAACTAGTCGAGACACTGAGATAATATCGCATTGAAGATTACGGGTAAACAACACATGATGCAAGACAAATGAAAAGAAAGTAAGAGAGCCTTATGGAAGTAACCTTAACATTGTAGCCACTAGGAATGGTGGTAATATAAAGCGATTACGTGAAGATATATTTTTCAAAGAAGATCTCTGTATGTAGTCACGTGATGTATAATTCCAGAATTCTAAAATTAAATTATGTTTAGCAACTCTACTTAATAATGAAGTACTACAACACACTTCTACACAACCAGCTATTACAAGCCACGTTGGGAGATGCTATAAGACTTGACTGAGAGAAAAGCTTTGACATATGAATGTGTTACTAAGTGTATTTCTCCTTGGTCAACCCAAAACCCAAAATGCAAGAGTTAGACTGATAAGGAGATCGTTGGACTAGCACATAAGTAGATAATCCATTATTGAAAAGAGATTATTTAATCTCAGCAATTGCGGCATGCTATCAACCATTGATGAACTTGAAGTGAGGTGAGAATCCAACGAGATAGAATAAAATGATCATGGAAGATTTGCAGATGTTCATAATGAGTTCCCCATGGGATTGGACTCGAGGAATACCTAGATACTAATGAAAGACAGAAAGACAAGAGAAATAGACGTTGTGCTACGATAAGATAACCTCCAAAGGTGTGCTTGGTCTTGATGGAGAGCATAGTAAGGGTCCTTACGAGAAAGGAAGTGTTACAATGACTCATAGAAGGATATGTTCTCTCATGGTTATCGAACAAGTGTTGGGGAAACTAGCACAATGAATTCACTAACTAAAAACACAATTAACACATGTTGTGGAGATGTAAAGAGAAAATAAATATTTGTTATAAGCTGGACATGCTTCTGCTATATTAACCCCCAACTGCAATATACGACCACGCCACGAGCAACCGCAATACTATGATAAGGTGAGCTACTTACTGTGGGATGTCCCAAGTGGACACGAAAGTTATACTAAGGTGGCGACACAAGATCTTCCTATGACGGGGAGGTGAGGATCTCAATTTTGGAGAGACTTTATGCACACGGTGACCATTTTGATTGACATACACTCATGGGATAGGTGTTAAGTTATGCTCTTATGTTACTAGACAGTGAAAATGTTTTATGATGATACTCGCAACAGAGTAGATTAGCTGTTCAAACCATATAAGCCATACACACAACTGAGTAAAAGAGTGACTCGAGAAGGATCGCAATACTGGGATGCTTTACATGGAACTTGACACTACATAGGTAAACTTTATAACGGTGCATGCATAGGCACAAATGAGCAGTCGTTGTCCATAAAAAGAATTTGTAAGAAATTCATCGGATATAGTCCCTTGTTGAGAATTTAGGAAAGCATGTCGGAATTGCTAATCCTAGAGTCATGACTCCATTCAAGGACACAATTATAGGACTTAGTTCCACGAGAATGTAAATAAGAGGATTTGTAATAGAATTAATTCACAAATAATGCGTCTCGTTCAAAGAGTCGATACATGCAATGTTTTGTTATTCAACACCTTGTTAAGACCATGTTTATGAAAATTCTTCAATAAGGATGTACATATGCAATGAGTAAAATTTTTTGTGTTGTTCATAATGATGTACTAGGGAGTGACTTACTTGGTGACTTTAGGTTGATAGGGCAATAACTTAATCAATGCCCCTCAACTCCACATCCCTAACACACGTCGGTAACATACCAATATACTACATTATCTGGTGGTGCAGTGAGATTAATAGGAATAAGGTCACTCCCTTATTAGAGATAGGTTCTACCAATCCCTCCACAGCTCAATATATTCACCTAACAAGTCCTTGGGCAATCCACTCAAACTTAATGGTGGGATCACTACCCTCTCATGACTTCAAATTCGTGGAATGGTATCATGATTACTCATTTGGAGAGTATGTCTTGGAGAGAAAACTAACTCCCTAACTTGAGCTCTATCACACGATTGGAGTATCAAGGAAGGGTGGAATTCCTAAATGTCCGAATAGCCTCCAACTTATAGATGTGGTCGACTACACATCGATAAGAAGGGCTATAATAGCCACGGCTCCGAGACATCCTAGGACACTTTAAAACCTTAGGCTCTAATACCAAGTTTGTCACACCCCAAAAACTGAGGAGCGCGACTGGCGCTCAACCAAGTAAACCCGACTGAGCAAGCCTGTTAGGTTTCATTCTACCCAAACTAATTCACGAACAAGTAGGAGATGGACTCCATTAATCATACTTAGTAAGTATTTCATTAGAAACTTCCATTTTATTTCCATTAGCAGCTTAAATAATAATTATCAAAATATTACAAGTTTTATAAATCTTTGCCGAACATCAATATTTCTACTTTAATTCCAATACCCGACACTACCCACAACCTGTCTACGGAGCCACTAAACATAACTTAAGAGTAATGTAATATGGAAATGCCGGTAACAAGGATACGTCTATACCTCAAATACAAAGTACATGATGAATAGATAAAATAGGACCCAAAAATGAAGTGGGGCTCACCAAGTCAGCTGAAAGGATGATGCGGCACTAGCTGCGACCAACACTGCCTGCTATAAAAACACCTACATCCATTTAAAGGTGTAACGCCCTGACAAAAGGGACGTTAGTGCCATCGAATAGCACTAGTATGTATAACTAAACACCATTAAATTAGAATGAACTTTCATACACAAATAAGGAAATCACAGGTATCTCTCCAAAGCTTTAAACGATCACAACATTATCAACAAGAAAGAATTACACAACCTTCACATCATGTTTCCATAGCCTTTAGTTGGGCATGTCATACTGTTCCACATCGTTCACATTACCACCGCTATCTTGAGCGGAGTCCAATCTTGACCCGATCAGCGAGGCCGTCTCCTTGAGACTTTGCCAATATTCTATTCACACTTTCCAGTTTCAATCATCAATACATAACCGCCATGTGTATATGTCATGGCGTCTGATCATGGACCGATCGATTAGGCCGTCTTACTAAGGCATTACCATTTTCCATTATTCATCTCACTCCAATCTTTGGTTACACATGGATTAGTTTACCATCACTTGGGACCACAATTTTCACATTCCACAATTCACGTTTCACATTGTTCCCATAATTCAAGAGAGTATGGCACACAAGAGCAAATAAGGTTGTAGGCGTAGATGAGTCTTCATGTAAATGGCACAACAATGTACTTCAATTTCAATCTAAGATCTAAGCATTTCGATACATGATTCATAGTCCTTGCACCTTTTCAAATTATCAAGAATAGCACGTTGATTAATTTGACACATAGTTTCCACACATATAAGGTTGCATCACCAAGTCAAGTGAAATAGTAATCAATACAACATTCAATTTAATCTTACCATACTCACACAACCAACGATGAAGCTCAATTTCTAAAAGACGGGGTTTTAGCCATACATACCTTGTTTAAGCTTTCCTTAAGTTACTACAACGTTCCGGAAATTCTAGAAATCCCCGTCTATTTTGAGACATAACAAAATTGAATACAAATTAGGAAGTTATTCATGGTTTCAGCTTATTTGAGCATTTCATCAAATACTACTTGAGCATCTTGGTTTCAAATCTCTTTTACAAGGTTTCCTTTATTCCCCAACCCAATCTTTACTTATTTATGTTCAACAATCTCAAACCTAATTTGTACATGCATGTATACATAGTAGTATTACACCCAAGAATCATACCTCATTACCCCACCTTATACCCCAAACTCCAAATTAAAGTCTAAGGTATAGAACCTTACCTCTTAGATGAAGAACTTGTGATTGGGTTCTTTGATTCTTGAAGATTGATGCAAGATTGGATGATTGAATGTTGGGTTCCTCCTTCTCTCTCTAAAATGCTCTCATCTCTCTCTCTAAAATCAATAAGAAATGACCCCAAAATGAACCCTAAAGCCTATATATTAAAATGAGGTCGGGTTATAAAAATAGGAAGATTAACCCTACAAAGTCGGGTTTGCGATCGCAGAATGGACTGCAAAACATGAATGCAGGTCGCAAAATGCATCGCAGAATAGGTGCCCAAAATTGGGCTACACTGGTCCAGTTTGTGACCAGATTTGCCATTGCAGATCAAGTATGCGGACTGCATAATGGATTTTACGATCGCAGAATTGACGCAGGATCACATTTTTCCAGCCTTTGGTAATTTGATCATAACTTTGTGTAGGAATGTCCAAATGACGAACGGTTTGAAGCGTTGGAAACTATACTCAAAGAAATTTCATTTGATAGGTTGTTCATCACATAAAATCTTACACATATTTAGATATTCTTATTCAAAGTAGGGAATTATGCGAACTCATTTGAAATCTTAGCCTATTATAAAGTTTTTTCCAATTTGACTTAGGCTTAGGCATTTCCTTGGGCCCCAAATTACTTACCACAAGACTTGTACACTTATTTACCAAGTCCAATTGATGTCCACCATGTTAATAGCACATAAAATATTATAATAAGCCTACGTGTCACCACGAAATCTTAGGTTACTTAGCGAAATTTTCAAGGGCCTTACATTCTCCCCCCCCCCTTAGGATCATTCATCCTAGAATGAGGGGTAGAGTCTGCCCTAAATGCTTAACTTAATATACCTCCATTCTAACCTACCTCAAGTACCTAAATTTTGACTAACTCCAAATAATTTTCAGAAATTTCGGCAGAGTCTCCTTGTAACTAGGCCTATCCACATGTCAGAGAACTACCAAAACCATCCTAAAAACACATCCACAACTCGACAAAGTACCATAATGTATATATAAATAACAAGAACCTCAGCATTACAAGCACGACATTATCACAATGATACCTGGACATGGACTGCACATTTTAAATCATAACACCTATAAGGTACCTTTCAAATAAAAACTAATTGTTACACAATCAAGTGAACCTTTCCACGACACTTTTGGCCTTCAAGGTGGCATCCTCGACTTACAGGATTTACCAAAACCCATTCGCGAAAACAATCCCAACCTTCAAACTTATCTAAAAAGGATGACAACTAGATACCTCGCACAAGCTAACAATCCAATAACTTCATGTTCAATAGTTTTCACTGGGATGATACACAAAAGGTCTCCAACTACCTTCTTAGACATAGACATATGAAAACACATAATACATGTAGAACAACGATGGTAATCATCATACTCATAACACGGCCTAATGTGAACACCACTTATGCAACCTTCATTATCAACTCATATAACATCTTTAGGGTAAAGTATTGAGAATAACCCCTTCACCTTCCTAAACTCTAAATCTATACACGAACGCCCATGCTAAACCTTTGATAACCTTCCACAATTACTCTAAGATGTGCTATCATAAACTGACGATAAAATTACCTATCAAATATATGGGATCACGTGGGGATACTTCCTCGTTGACATGTTTGAAACTTCAATACCAAATAGATCTAATGCAGTAAGGAGCAACAAAGTTCAAGATTGGGATTGAATTATTTAAGAATCCATTTATGCGCTGAGCAGAGTATTTCATGAGGTTACATACTGAGAGACACGAGGATTTCTGTTAATGTGGCTGACATGGTTTAATCCAGGTGACTACATCAATTATAAGATAGATGAAGCATAGTGGTATCTAATATTCTTAGATAAGGTGGATACCATGTATGTGAACTTGAGATTTTTAAAGAGGTGATCAAGTAGGATGCACCAGTTGTGTCCCTGAGTGTAAAGTAAGTAGTTGAGCTCAAATGGTAAGACTCTTGCAACATGGGTGTGATTGAGGCTGCAAATGAAATACGTTGAATTTTATTTCACTCCTAACAATAAGCGACACAAGGACTTTATGCCACAAGCACATAAGGATGGAAAATAAGTCATCTACTTATGAGATTATCATAATTCGAACAATCTAATGGTGGAATGCCAGAGGTAGCAAAATTCCCATACATGACAATGACGTTGTCAATACTCCTAGAAGCCGAGTGAGCAGAGAACCACATAACCTCATCAAATTCGACCCATTCATGACTTTTATGAAAAGGGGATACACATTGGTTTGAAATCATGGAAATTTAAGCATGAACATTAAGGCAAATAATTACTTTTGAAACCCATGAGACAAGCCCTCGTAGTCCTAGAGAATCGTCAACAATGGCAAGAAATTACTTAAAATCATTACGAGCTTGTATAGAATAAGGCCTCGAAGCGACCGTATGAATAATTATGAAAGGGTGAGAAGTCTTGATGCACTTATCGGAGAAGAGTAACCTAAGTTATCTTGTCACATGGACAAGTAGAGCAGGTAGATGATTGTTTAGGAGAAAATCTCATAAGGAGTGCGAGCAATATCGTTTTATCCTAACAAAAAGGAGCATACCCCGACCCTTGATGCCATAAGGCATAAAATTAGATTCACGAGGAGAGTTACTAGATGGAAATAGATAGTAAGGCGGCACAACTAAGAGCACCACTTGGAATCGACAAGCTTAAACAGAGTGAAGACATTAGAAGTCTGTAGAAAAGGGGAAATTTGCCCACTCTCAGGGCGCTTGTAGAGTACATAAAAGTGAGGTTAATTAAATTAGATCATATAGTTGGATATCTAGTCGAGACACTGAGATAATATCGCATTGAAGATTACGGGTAAACAACACCATGATGCAAGACAAATGAAAAGAAAGTAAGAGAGCCTTATGGAAGTAACCTTTACATTGTAACCACTAGAAATGGTGGTAATATAAAGCGATTACGGGAAGATAAATTTTTGAAAGAAGATCTCTATATGTAGTCACGTGATGTATAACTCCAAAATTCTAAAATTCAATTATGTTTAGCAACTCTACTTCATAATGAAGTACTACAACACACTTCTACACAACCAGCTATTACAAGCCACATTGGGAGATGTTATAAGACTTGACTGAGAGAAAAGCTTTGACATATGAATGTGTTACTAGGTGTATTTCTCCTTGCTCAACCCAAAACCCAAAAGGCAAGAGTTAGACTGATAAGAAGATCATTGGACTAGCACATAAGTAGATGATCCATTATCGAAAGGAGATTATTCAATCTCAGCAATTGCGGCATGCTATCAACCCTTGATGAACTTGAAGTGAGGTAGGAATCCAACGAGATAGCGTAAAATGATCATGGAATATTTGCAGATGTTCATAATGATTTCCCCATGGGTTTGGACTCGAGGAATACCTAGATACTAATGAAAGACAGAAAGACAAGAGAAATAGACGTTGTAATACGATAAGATAACCTCCAAAGGTGCGCTTGGTCTTGATGGAGAGTGTAGTAAGGGTCAGCATTACCCGCTATCTGCCAAACTCAGGTTCCCGTTCACCAACAATATGGCCGAGTATGAAGCCTGCATCTTAGGGCTCAAAATGGCCATTGACATGAACATTCAAAAGTTGCTAGTAATTGGAGATTCAGACCTACTTATACATCAGGTACGAGAAGAATGGGCAACCAAGAACTCCAAGATACTCCCGTATCTGCATCATGTATAGGAATTGAGAAAGAGGTTCACAAAGATAGATTTCCAGCATGTTACCAGAGCGCAGAATGAGTTCGCCGATGCATTAGCTACCCTATCATCTATGATACAACAACCAGACAAGAACTTCATTGATCCCATTCCGGTGAAAATCCACAATCAGCCAGCTTATTGTGCCCATGTTGAAGAGGAAGCAGACGGAAAGCCTTGGTTTCATGATATCAAGGAATATTTGGAAAAAGGAGAGTACCTAGAGCCCGCAAATCCTACTAAAAAATGCACACTTAGGAGATTGTCCAACAACTTCTTTCACAGTGGAGGAATCCTATATAGGAGGACTCCCGATTTAGGATTGTTAAGATGTGTCGACGCAAAGGAAGCATCCATGCTACTAGAGGAAATTCATGTTGGGACCTGCGGTCCACATATGAATGGTTTTATCTTAGCAAAGAAGATACTCCGGGCTGGTTACTTTTGGATGACTATGGAAACGGACTGCATCCAATATGTCCAAAAATACCACCGCTGTCAGATACATGCAGACATGATAAAGGTACCTCCAAACGAGCTTCACACAACAAGCTCACCATGGTCGTTCGCCGCCTAGGGAATGGACGTTATTGGACCAATCGAACCTGCCGATTCCAATGGGCACAGATTTATCTTAGCAGCCATCGACTATTTTACCAAATGGGTCGAAGCAGCATCTTACAAAGCAATAACCAAGAAAGTCGTGGTAGACTTTGTCCGCGACCACATTGTTTGTCGATTGGGAATTCCAGAGTCCATCATTACTGATAATGGATCCAACCTCAATAGTGACTTGATGAAAGCTACGTGTGAAACCTTCAAGACCAGACACAAGAATTCCACAACTTACAGGCCTCAGATGAATAGAGTTGTAGAAGCCGCCAACAAAAATATCAAGAAGATATTAAGGAAAATGATAGAGAAGCATAAATAGTGGCACGAGAAGTTGTCATTTGATCTTTTAGGGTATCGCACCACAGTCCGCACATCAATCGGGGCAACCCCCTATATGCTTGTTTATGGTATAGAGGCTGTCATTCCCGCCGAAGTAGAAATTCCTTCCCTAAGGATCATACAAGAAGCTGAGCTCGATGACGCAGAGTGGGTAAAAAGTCATTATGAGCAACTAGCCCTTATAGACGGAAAGAGAATGAATGCAGTCTGCCATGGTTACCTCTATGAGAATTGAATGTCCAGAGCCTTCAACAAGAGAGTGAGACCAAGAGAATTCACACCGGGGCAGCTGGTGTTAAAGAAAATTTTTCAGCATCAAGATGAAGCCAAATAAAAGTTCTCTCCCAACTGGTAGGGTCCATACATGGTCCACCGGGTTCTGACAGGAGGAGCCCTCATACTAGTAGAAATGGACAGAGATGTCTGGCCAAAGCCGATCAATTCAGATGCAGTCAAGCGCTACTGTGAACATGTGATTTTTGCCCCACATGAATTACTCCTATAGATTTCCAAAGAGTTAGATTTTTTTGTTTTAATTGCTTGTCATTTTAGGAACTATTGTAGAATTTTTCTTAATTATTTGCATTTTTCTGTGCATGTTTAATGTTATTTAATTTACGAAAATACAAAAATACATTTCATTTGCGTTTAGGATTTATTTTTACATTTTTAGGTTAATTAGTAAATTAGTTATTTTATAAAAGCAAAAATCAAAAAAAAATGATTCACTTTGCAGTTTTAAATTTTGTAGATTTTCTTATAATTTGGGAATTAATTAATTCTTGTTTAATTTAGATTTTTATTTCTAATTTGAAAAGAAAAAGAAAATCGGAAATTAAAAGAAAAGAAAAGAACAAAAAAAAGTTATCTGATCTGGGCCAATTTGGCACAGGCCCAAGCCATTTTCCCCCAAACCCGCTCAAAGTCCAGGCCCAAATCACCCCTAACCCGGTCCAAGTCTTTAGCCTAACCAAACGACGTCGTTCTCACTCCCCTTCATCATAGCCGTCGATTTCATTTGATAAAATGGCCCGGAACTGGCCTTTAGTTCCCCATATAAGTGTCTGAACAGCCTACCCCCCCCCTCGTTCCATCTTTCTTCAATTCATCTCCTCCATCAGAGACTCACCTTAACCCTAACGTCGCTTTAATAATCCTCACCCTCTCCGGTGGCAGTGCCATCTCTAATCCGCCTCAAAACTACACCACATAGCCCCGAGACCCTCCTCTTCCGAAATCCTGAAGCAACTTCCTTCAAATCCCTCTCCATCATTTCGAATTTTAGATCCAAGGTCAAGACCCCAAACCCTAAAATCCCAAATCTCCCAAATCGACAAGTTTCAGTGAAGAATTAGGGTCGAAATTGATTTTATTCGTTTGTTCTCAATGAAAACACACTATTAATGTCAATCTCGGCTAAAAGTCGAAGGTTTTGAAGATCTTTTCAATGTCCATTGTCCAATCATTTTTCTAGGTATTTTTTCCGGCCACATTTCTTTTTTTCATTTTTCATTTTTTACTCATTCTCATCTCCTTCTGCTTCTTCCCTTTTCTTTCTTATTTTTCTGTTCATTTTGTGTGCATGCTAATTCCATTTTATTTGTAGTTAGTACATTTTTAGTTAGTTAATCTTTGTTGTTCGATTTTGTACAAATTCCTTTCTGTTTTTATTTTTCTTAAGATTCAGGCCTTCATGAGTTCTAATGACTCTGTAGGCTTATTGTCCTGTGGGTTTTGACCTGTGAAATAGACTTGGGCTCTATCAACAGAGGCTCAAAGAAAAAGAGGGGGTCAGTCTGGGTTATAAGCCCAGGTTTTGATTTTGATTTGTTGGGTCAACTTGACCCATATCCGGTTTTGAGGGTAAATAGTAGAAGACTAAAGGGTATTTTAGGATTTTTAATCAAGGGGAATCTTGTATAACTGATTTGGAAACTTCTTGGAAGGTGGAGTTTGGGTGTAGTTTGACAAACATGTTAGAAAATTAGGGTAAAAGTGAACAAGAATAAAAATCAAGAAGGGGTAATTTGCAAATAAAATAACCAATTCTGCTGCCCTAGAAAGTTTCTATAAAGAGGTCTGTTTCTTCATTGTCAAGTGAGATTTTGAGAGAATTACAATACTAAAAAATCTTAAAAACAGCTAAATTCAAAAACACTGCAAATCCTTCACATTTCTGGTAGAAATTAGCCTGGTTTTCTATTTATCTTCATAAACTTGAAATCTTCAAGAATCCCTCATTTATTCTGGGCTTAAAATGGCTTAAAAGGACTGAATCTCAAGGTTGTTTAGCTTGTGTTGGTGCTGCTGATATTCTGCTGCTGTTTACTCCCACTTAAGCTTATTTTCTTTGTTTTGTTGTTGTAATCAGGTATATTTTCGGACCCCTTGGAGTGGAAATGATAATTATCAAATAAAAATGGTGTTCCAATGCTTGAATTTCAAGAGCTTGATTTTAGTATGCTTGTTATAGTTTAAAAATTGTTAGTTAGTTTGTTTACATGTTAGCTGAAAATTGGTATAATGTCATGAAGGTTATGTAGTCTGTTAATCATAAATTTATACTCTCAGTTTAGTTTTTAGTAGTTTCAAATGTATGTGAGTAAGCTTCTAGTTCATTATTAGTAGTCTGATGATATACTACTACTCGATTTATTAGTTTTATGTGTTGAAACTAAGGTTTAAATCAGCTTTGATGGTTGTTGTCACGGCCCTAGTTCACCAACCATGAACATGTCATAACGGCACCTAGTCCCCGTGACCAGGTAAGCCTAACACTTGCGGAAACATAATAATTGCGGAAAAATAGAATACCATATTTAATTATCTAAAAAGGAAATTGTACTGAATGTCGCTCGGCATATACGACTCAATATCTCAAGACTAAAATAATCCCAAAACCCGGAAACTCACGGGAAAACACAGGCTACAGAAATGTATAGTGAGGCTCCAAACTCCAGAATATCTAACAAACGGAAGGAAAGAGAACTACGTACTAAAGATAGAATAAAGAGGGAGACCCGTCGGTCTACGAACGCAGCAAATCTACCTCGAAGTCTCCGTAGTCCTCCTGCCTCACTGATAGTGCGCCTGAGTAGAGGTACCTGAATCTGCACATGAAAACAACATGCACAGAAGAGGCGTGAGTACACCACAGCAGTACTTAGTAAGTACCAAGCCTAACCTCGGTTGGGTAGTGACGAGGAAGGTCAGGGCCCTACTGAGGTTATATAAAATATAAAGATGGCAGGATAAGATAAGCAGTGCAATTGAGAACCTACAGTAAGAATCTATGCAGGATAATAAGAGTACAATAACGGAAACAATGATGAAAGCAAACCATAAGGAAAGTAACCGGGGATCTCTAAGTATCCCGAGGATCTCTTAGTATCCTCGACATGTACTAGGGATCTCTTGGTATCCCGAGGATCTCTCGGTATCCTCAATATAAGCCAGGGATCTCTTGGTATCCCGAGGATCTCTTGGTATCCTCAATATGTACTAGGGATCTCTTGATATCCCGAGGATCTCTCGGTATCCTCAATATATGTACGAGGGATCTCCCGGGAATCTAACCCGTAGTCCCAAAGTAAATGTGTAGGGAATCTCCTGGTAATCTAACTCGTAGTCCCAAAGTAAATGTGCAGGGGGAATCTCCCGGGAATCTAACCCGTAGTCCCAATTTAAAACACAGAGCAGCAACACAAGAATATTAAATTAAATGCTAATTTCGTACCAAGTAAACATTTACTTCTAGCCTAACATGCTTCACGTAATGCAATTTAGGCAATTTAAGAAAATAGGCAATTAAGTCAACTAAACATGCCTTTCTAGACTAGCAACATGCTAAATTCACAAGTAGAATAAAACAAGAAAAGAACTCAATTGAAATACTTTAGGAAAAAACGGATTTTTAACAATTAGCTCAAGTACGCGCTCGTCACCTCACGTACAGGGCATTTTTATTATCAAATATAGAACATCCTAGAGAGAAATGTCCCCCACACAAGGTTAGACAAGCCACTTACCTCGAACCGGCTCAAAATCGACTAGAAACCACGCTTTTGTCACGAGTATCCGACTCCAAATGGCCCAAATCTAATCAATTCAATTGCATATCGTAAATATCATCTCAAACAAATGATCCTATATTTTTATTCAAAGCTAATACACAAAATTATGGAAATTGACCAAAACGCCCCTCGTACCCACATCTCGGAATCGGTAAAAGTTTATATTCCCAGAAACCTCGCACTCTCACGAGTCTAACCATACGAAAATTATACAATTCCGACACTATTTGGTCCTTTAGATCATCATTTTATATTTTTGAAAGGTTTCACAATTTTCTTCCCAAATTCCCTCTCAAATCACGAATTAAATGATGAATTCAGTGTTAGATTCATGTATTCTAGCCAAATCTGAGTTAAAATCAATTACCCCGATGAATTTCTTGAAAACCCTTCGAATAATTGCCAAAATCCGAACTCTCTAGGTCCAAATATTAAATAAAACCCAAACCCTCGTATTTATAGGTACCACTCAGGTTTCTAGCTACTGTGAGCTGCACCAAAACTCACGCGGTCCGCGCAAGCCAGTGCGGTCCGCGCAAAGGCAACGTGCGGCCGCATAGGCCTCCCTCTACAGTGACAAGATTTAGTATTTTGGCCATAACTTTTGCTATAGATGTCCCCAAATGCGATATATTTACCTTTTTAGAAACTAGACACGAAGGGCTACAACTTTTTTTTTTGAATCACCTCAAAATTCCTTGTAGATAAAAAGATATGAACTTCCGAAGTAGGACCATCGAGAGGGCCCTTCACTGCGGCCGCGCCCCACATTGTGCGGTCCGCGCGACGTCTACCGTGGCCGCGCTTTTGTGCGGTCCGCACAGCACTCATCGCGGGCGCACTAATTTTTGTGCGGACCGCGTGAGTGAGTTCTGGGGTCTGCAACCCCTGTAGACCTGCTACAGCTATGATTTTTGCACTAAAACATGCCGGAACCTAGCCAGAACTCCTGGAACATCAAACCAATTATACCAACACATCCCATAACATCGTTCAAACTTGATCAACACTTCAGAACACTTATAGCAACAACAAATCACCAATTTCACATAGGATTCAAGCCTAAGAACTCCAAGAACTCATAAATTATGTTTTCGATCAAAAACTGTATCAAATCTCGTCCGAATGACCTGAAATTTTGCACACACATCCCAAATGACATGACGGAGCTACTGAAACTTCTGTAATTTCATTCCAACCCTCGGATCAAAATCTCACTATCGGACCGGAAATTTCAAAAATTCAAACTTCGGCATTTCAAGCGTAAATTAGCTACGGACCTCCAAAACACATTTCGAACACGCTCCCAGCCCCAAATTTACCTAACGGAGCTAACGGAACTGTCGGATTTCCATTCCGAGGCTGTCTCCCTACTGTTCCGACTTCGTTCAACTTTCTAACACTTAAGTTCTCATTTAGGGACTAAGTGTCCCAAAACTCCTCAAAACTCAAAACCGAGCATCCCGGCAAATAACATTAGCAGAAATAAACTTGGGAAAAGCAGTTAATAGGGGATCGGGGCATTAATTTTTAAGACGACCGGCCGGGTCGTCACATCCTCCTACACTTAAACATTCGTTTGTCTTCGAACGAGCATAGAGACATACCTGAAGTAGTGAAAAGATGAGGGTAATGGCTGCGCATATCCTGCTCGGTCTCCCAGGTCACCTCCTCGATCGGTTGGTCCTGCCACTGAACCTTTACCGAAGAAATGTTCTTTGACCTCAACTTTCTAACTTGACTGTCCAATATTGCCACTGGCTCCTCAACATAGGATAGATCCTTGTCCAGCCAGACTGAACTGAAATCCAGCACGTGCGACGGGTCACCGTGATACCTCCGGAGCATCGAAACATGAAATACTGGATGCACTTCTGCCAAGGTGGGAGGTAAGGGAAGCTCATAAGCAACCTCCCCAACTCGCCTCAATATCTCAAAAGGGCCAATAAACCTTGGACTCAACTTCCCTTTCTTCCCAAATCTCATGACCCCCTTCATAGGCGAAACCCGAAGCAGAACCCGCTTACCAATCATATAGGAAACATCACGAACTTTCCGGTCCGCGTAACTCTTCTGTCTGGACTGGGCTGTACGGAGTCTGTCTTGAATCACCTTAACATTTTCCAAGGCACCCTGAACTAAGTCCGTGCCCAATAATCTAGCCTCGCCCGGCTCAAACCAACCCACCGGGGATCTACAATGTTTCCCATATAAAGCCTCATACGGTGCCATCTGAATACTGGACTGATAGTTGTTGTTGTAAGCAAACTCCGCCAATGGCAAGAACTGATACCAAGACCCTCCAAACTCAATCACACACGCGCGGAGCATATCCTCAAGAATCTGAATAGTGCGCTCGGACTGTCCGTCCATCTGACGGTGAAATGTTGTACTCAACTCTACCCGAGTACCTAACTCATGCTGAACGGCCCTCCAGAACCATGATGTGAACTCAGTACCTCTATCTGAAATGATGGAAACCGGGATACCATGTAGACGAACAATCTCCCGGATATAGATCTCCGCCAACTGCTCTGAGGAATAAGTAGGACACATAGGAATAAAGAGAGCGGACTTGGTCAGACGATCCACAATCACCCAAATAGCATCGAACTTTCTCAAAGTCCGTGGGAGCCCAACTACAAAGTCCATGGTGATCCTCTCCCACTTCCACTCCGGAATCTTTATCTGTTAAAGTAACCCACCTGGTCTCTGGTGCTCACACTTCACCTGCTGACAATTGAGGCACCGAGCTACAAATCCAACTATATCCTTCTTCATCCGCCTCCACCAATAGTGCTGCCTCAAATCCTGATACATCTTCGCGACACCTGGATGAATAGAATACCGCGAACTATGAGCCTCCTCCAATATCAACTCCTGAATACCATCAACATTGGGTACACAGACCCAACCGTGCATCCTCAATACCACATCATCAATAATAGTCACATCTCTGGCATCACCGTGCTGAACCTTGTCCTTAAGGACAAGCAAATGAGGGTCATCATACTGTCGCTTCCTGATACGGTCAAACAAGGAAGACCGAGAAACCTCACAAGCTAGGACTCGACTGGGCTTCGAAAGGTCCAATCTCACAAACTGGCTGGCTAAGGCCTGAACATCCATTGCCATAGACCTCTCTGATGCTGGTAGATATGCCAAACTCCCCAAGCTCTCCGCCCGACGACTCAAAGCATCGGCCACCACATAGGCCTTGCCTGGGTGATACAAAATAGTGATGTCATAGTCCTTCAACAACTCTAACCACCTCCTCTGGTGTAAATTTAGATCCTTTTGCTTGAACAGGTGCTGCAAGCTCCGATGGTCAGTATAAATCTCACAAGGCACACCGTATAAGTAATGGCGCCAAATCTTCAAGGCGTGAACAATGGCAGCTAACTCAAGGTCGTGAACAGGGTAGTTCTTCTCATGTATCTTTAACTGTCTGGATGCGTAGGCAATCACCCTACCATCCTACATCAACACCGCTTTAAGGCCAACCCTCCGAGGCATCACAATAGACTGTATAAGACCCCGAAGCTGTAGGCAGTATCAAAATTGGGGCTGTGGTCAAGGTTGTCTTGATCTTCTGAAAGCTCGCCTCACACTCCTCCGTCCACTAAAATGGAACACCCTTCTGGGTCAACCTGGTCATAGGGGCTGCTATCGATGAAAACCCCTCCACAAAACCACGGTAGTAGCCAGCCAAACCAAGGAAACTGCGGATCTCGGTAGCTGAGGATGGTCAGGGCCAACTCTGCACGGCCTCTATCATCTTTGGATCCACCTGAATACCTTCACTCGATATCACGTGGCCTAAGAATGCCACTGAATCCAACCAAAACTCACATTTCGAGAAGCATATAACTTCTTCTCTCTCAGAGTCTGAAGCACAGTTCCCAGGTTCTGCTCATGATTTTCCCGACTCCGGGAATACACCAGAATATTATCAATAAAGACAATGACGGACGAGTCAAGATATGGCCGGAACACACTGTGCATCAAATGCATAAAGGCTATTGGGGCGTTGGTCAGCCCAAATGACATAACAAGGAACTCGTAATGGCCATACCGAGTCCTGAAAGCAGTCTTCGGGATATCTGGTTCCCGAATCTTCAACTGATGGTAACCTGAGCGTAAATCAATCTTAGAAAACACTCGTGCGCCCTGAAGCTGGTCAAACAGATCATCAATACAAGGCAAAGGATAACGGTTCTTAACTGTAACTTTGTTCAATTGGCGATAATCAATACACATACGCATAGAATCATCCCTTTTCTTCACAAACAAGACAGGAGCACCCCTAGGCGATATACTAGGCCGAATAAAACCCTTATCAAGCAATTCTTGTAACTGATCCTTCAACTCCTTCAACTCAGGAGGAGCCATACGATATGGGGGAATAGAAATGGGCTGAGTGCCCGGCAACAGATCAATGCCAAAATCAATATCTCTATTAGGCGGCATGCCTGGAAGATCAGCTGGAAACACATCGGGAAAATCCCGTACTACTGGAACTAAATCAACTGAAGGAGTATCAATACTGACGTCTCTCACATAAGCTAAATACGCGGAATACCCCTTTCCAACCATACGCTGAGATTTAAGAAAAGAGATAACTCTACTAGGAGTGTGATCTAAAGTACCACTCCACTCAACACGCGGAATACCTGGCAAAGCCAGCATCACGGTCTTGGGATGATAATCATGAATAGCATAATGGGGCGACAACCAGTCCATGCCCAGAATAATATCAAAATCAACTATGTTGAGTAACATTAGATCTGCACTGGTCGTAAAACCATGAATAGTAACCAAACATGACCGATAAATGCATTCCACAATAAGAGAATATCCCACAGGAGTAGAAACATAAACAGGAGAACTCAACGAATATCGGGCTACACCCAAATACGGAGCAAAATAAAAATACACATAAGAATAAGTAGAGCCTAGATCGAATAGAACCGATGCATCCCTGTGACAAACCAGTATAATACCTGTGATGACGGAATCGGAGGCAACAACCTCGGTATGAGAAGGAATGGCATAATATCTGGCCTGGCCTCCCCCTCTAGGGCGACCTCTACCTCCCCGACCTCCACCTCTAGCTGGCTGAGTAGGTGGGGTAGCAACTGGAGCTGTAACCATAGCTTGAGAACTCTGCGGGGCACGCTGTGGCTGAGAAGTCTGTGGAGGTGCACCCATCTCAAGTCTAGGGCACTCCCTCACCAAGTGGCGTGTGTCACCACACTCGAAACAAGATCTGGGAGGACATGGTGCATGAGACTGGCTAGGGCTAGGTCTGCTAGACTGACCTCTGAAAGCACCCCGCGCAAGAGGCGCGCTAGAAACCGGAGGTGCATAATATGGCTCCTGAGATCTGGGAGGAGTTGGAGCATTGCTGGCTGCTGGAAGAGCTGAATAAACGGGGCGACTCATATAGCCCCTACCATGACGACCTACAGCTGGGGTACGGGCACCAGAATAATAGTCCGACTCACGAGACCTCTTGGCCTCCCTCTCCTCTCTCTCCCTAGAATGCATACCCTCAATCCTCCTAGCAATGCTCACCACCTATTGATAAGAAATGTCTATCTCCAACTCACGAGCCATGCTAGATCTGATGGGAGGAATAAGCCCCTCAATAAACCGGCGACCCCTCTCGCGGATAGTAGCAACCAAGGCTGGTACATGCGTAGCCAATTTGGTGTAACGGATAGCATACTCTGAAATAGTCATAGCTCCCTGGCGCAAATGCTCAAACTCTGCGTGCCATGCGTCCCTGAGGCTCTGAGGAACGAACTCTCTCAAGAACATATCTGAGAACTGGGTCCAAGTCAGTGAAGCAGCCTCGTTTGGACTGTCTAACTCATAGGTGCACCACCACTCATAGGAGGCTCCCCGAAGTTGGAAAGCAGTGAAGGAAACCCCGCTCGATCCGATAATACCCATAGTGCGAAGAATACGGTGGCAATCCTCCATAAATCCCAAGACATCATCTGTCGCTAGTCCACTAAAAATCGGAGGATCATACTTCTTGAACCTCTTGAGTCTCCGCTGCTCATCCTCAGAAGCAGTTGCCCCATCCTCGGGCTGAACTGGTACTGTAGTTTGTACCGGAATGATCTCTCGGACCTTCTCAACCTGCACTCGCTGCTCAGGAGTGCGAGCGGCTTGAGTCTGTGCCCCTCCCCTGGCCTGGGATATAGCTGCAGCAAGGGGAAGCAACCATGCCCGAGCCAGCGTGGTGTACATACTCATAAACTGTGCTAATGTCTCCTGAAGGGCTGGAGTAGTAGTGGCTATAGGCGTGTCGGGTGCCTGAACTCTGGCTGGATCTACTGGCGGTACCTCAGTGGAAGCTCGCACAGGTGCTCTGGCTGCACCCCGTGCGCGTCCACGGCCTCTGCCCCGACCCCTGCCTCTGACGGCTGCAGGAGGGGGTGCGGGTGCCTGATCGTCCAGAGTAGCACGTGTCCTCACCATCTGTGAGAGAATAGAAGATAGAAGTTTAGAATTGATATAAAAAATATCGCACGACAAGGATATCAATGAAGTGAAGAATTTTCCTAAACAGTTACATAGCCTCTCGTAGATAAGTACAGACGTCTCCGTACCGATCAACGAGACTCTAATAAACCGGCCTGTGTTCCGTGACTCCTATGAACCTAAAGCTCTGATACAAACTTGTCACGACCCTAATTCACCAACCATGAACATGTCATGACGGCACCTAGTCTCCGTAACCAGGTAAGCCTAACACTTGCGGAAACATAATAATTGCGGAAAAATAGAATACCATATTTAATTATCTAAAAAGGAAATTATACTGAATGTCACTCGGCATATACGACTCAATATCTCAAGACTAAAACAATCCCAAAACTCGGAAACTCACAGGAAAACACAGGCTACAGAAATGTATAGTGAGGCTCCAAACTCCAGAATATCTAACAAACGGAATGAAAGGGAACTAAGTACTAAAGATAGAATAAAGAGGGAGACTCGTCGGTTTGCGGACGCAGCAGATCTACCTCGAAGTCTCTGTAGTCCTCTTGCCTCACTGATAGTGCGCCTGAGTAGAGGTACCTAGATCTGCACATGAAAAAAACATGCACAGAAAGGCGTGAGTACACCACAGTGGTACTCAGTAAGTGCCAAGCTTAACCTCGGTTGGGTAGTGACGAGGAAGGTTAGGGCCCTACTGAAGTTATATAAAATATAAAGATGGCAGGATAAGATAAGCAGTGCAATTGAGAACCTACAATAAGAATCTATGCAGGATAATAAGAGTACAATAACGGAATAAATGATGAAAGCAAACCATAAAGATAGTAACCGGGGATCTCTAAGTATCCCGAGGATCTCTTAGTATCCTCGACATGTACTAGGGATCTCTTGGTATCCCGAGGATCTCTCGGTATCCTCAATATAAGCCAGGGATCTCTTGGTATCCCGAGGATCTCTTGGTATCCTTAATATGTACTAGGGATCTCTTGGTATCCCGAGAATCTCCTGGTATCCTCAATATATGTACGGGGGATCTCCCAGGAATCTAACCTGTAGTCCCAAAGTAAATATGCAGGGGGAATCTCCCAGGAATCTAACCCGTAGTCCCAAAGTAAATGCGCAGGGGGGAATCTCCTGGGAATCTAACCCGTAATCCCAATTTAAAACACAGAGCAGCAACACAAGAATATTAAATTAAACACTAATTTCGTACCAAGTAAACATTTACTTCTAGCCTAACATGCTTCACGTAATGCAATTTAGGCAATTTAAGCAAATAGGCAATTAAGTCAACTAAACATGCCTTTCTAGACTAGCAACATGCTAAATTCACAAGTAGAATAAAACAAGAAAAGAACTCAATTGAAATACTTAAGGAAAAACTGAATTTTCAACAATTAGCTCAAGTACGCGCTCGTCACCTCACGTACAGGGCATTTCAATTATCAAATATAGCACATCCTAAGGGGAAAGGTCCCCCCTCACAAGGTTAGACAAGCCACTTACCTCGAACCGGCTCAAAATCAACTAGAAACCACGCTTTTGCCATGAGTATCCGACTCCAAATGGCCCAAATCTAATCAATTCAATTGCATATTGTAAATATCATCTCAAACAAATGATCCTATGTTTTTATTCAAAGCTAATACGCGAAATTATGGAAAATGACCAAAACTCCCCTCGGGACCACGTCTCAGAATCGGTAAAAATTTATATTCCCAGAAACCTCGCACTCTCACGAGTCTAACCATATGAAAATTATACAATTCCGACACTATTTGGTCCTTTAAATCATCATTTTACATTTTTGAAAGGTTTCACAATTTTCTTCCCAAATTCCCTCTCAAATCACGAATTAAATGATGAATTCAGTGTTAGATTCATGTATTCTAGCCAAATCTGAGTTAAAATCACATACCCCGATGAATTTCTTGAAAAACCTTCGAAAAATCGCCAAAATCCGAGCTCTCTAGGTCAAAATATTAATTAAAACCCAAAACCTCATATTTATAGGTACCCCTCAAGTTTCCAGCTACTGCGGGCCACACCAAAACTCACGCGGTCCGCGCAAGCCAGTGCGGTCCGCGCAAAGGCAACGTGCGGCCGCACAGGCCTCCTTCTACAGTGACAGGCTTTAGTATTTTAGCCATAACGTTTTCTACAGATGTCCAAATTGCTATATCTTTATCTTTTTGAAAACTAGACACGAAGGGCTACAACTTTCTTTTTTGAATTACCTTAAAATTCTTTGTAGATCAAAAGATATGAGCTTCCGAAATAGGACCAGAGGGAGGGCCCTTCACCGCGGCCGCGCCCCACTTTGTGCGGTCCGCGCGACGCCTACCGAGGCCGCGCCCGCTTTTGTGCGGTCCGTACAACACTCAACGCGGGCTTACTAATTTTTGTGAGGACCGCATGAGTGAGTTCTGGGGCCTGCAACCCCTGTAGACCAGCTACAACTATGATTTTTGCACTAAAACATGTCGGAACCTACCCGGAACTCCCGGAACTTCAAACCAATTATACCAACACATCCCATGACATCGTTCAAACTTGATCAACACTTCGAAATGCTTATAACAACATCAAATCACCAATTTCACATAGGATTCAAGGCTCAGAACTCCAAGAACTCTTAAATTATGTTTTCGATCAAAAACTATATCAAATCTCGTCTGAATGACCTGAAATTTTGCACACACATCCCAAATGACATCACGGAGCTACTGAAACTTCCGGAATTCCATTCCGACCCTCGGATCAAAATCTCACTATCGGACCGGAAACTTCAAAAATTCAAACTTCGGCATTTCAATCGTAAATTAGCTACGGACCTCCAAAACACATTCCAAACACGCTCCCAGCCCCAAATTCACCTAACAGAGCTAACAGAAACAACGGATTTCCATTCCGAGGCTGTCTCCCCACTGTTCCGACTTCGGTCAACTTTCTAACACTTAAGCTCTCATTTAGGGACTAAGTGTCCCAAAACTCCTCAAAACTCAAAACCGAGCATCCCAGCAAATCATATTAGCAAAAATAAACTTGGGGAAAGTAGTCAATATGGGATCGGGGTATTAATTCTTCAAACGACCGGCCGTGTCGTCATAGTTGTGCTATGTATGTTCTTGAAGAACCAATAACTCTGCTTAAGTTGATGTCTGCTTAGAGTATACTGAATACGGACATCTTTGAATGTTGGGTTGTGGTTGTGTGCTTGGCCACTAGTTGGTTAAGTCAGCAGTCATTAGGCCCAAGCAAGTCTATTGCTAATGTAGTTTAAAAATTGACGGTTCTATTGTCATGTTCAAGGTTTAATTTTGTAGAATATATGAATTTGGGACTTAGCATGTTTAACAATGCAATGTTTAATGTGTATGTTAGGTTTGATAAAAGGTAATGGATGGTTACATGTTTTAGTGTAATGTTAATAATGATTCAAGGCTGTTGTGTATTGTCGAAAGCCAATCTAGCACCTTTTGTTAGCCTCAAATTTCAAATGCCTTATAAAAGCTACAGGGATTCGATCTCGAGTCCTGCATTCCCCAGCCCCATTTTCGAGAGATTTGGTTTTTCCTTTGGGCCAGGACTTTGAGTCCGCTTCGAAATGGGGAGATTTGCATTCCCCAGCCCCTTTGGGCTTGCGTTCGAGCGCAGTTGCCTTTCACTTTGATATGGAAGTTTTCAAATAGCATTTGGGCCTGTTGCTAGTTTAGGCCCTTTCAAATAACTGAATACTTGTCTTATTTTTAAGCTAGTCCTTTAATGATTGAGTTAGTTTGAACCATTTGTTTGAAATAAAATTCAAATTCTCGTAGTCTTTAAGAAATTAGATTCCTTTAATTAGTTTGAGATGTGCCGTATTAGCCAAATATATAATTTATGGCCCTCAAAAAATTAGTTCAAACATTCTTAAAAAATAGACTTGAGGTGTGCCATAAGCAAAATTAGATAACCCATGGGCATCGGATAATTAATGCTAACTCTTTAAAATCGAGGTGTGCCCTTATTAAATTTTCCATGGCCCTTGCAAACCTTGTTATTAACTTGAAATATCGTAGTTTGCTTTAGGCCCGATTTAGATTAATATTGCGATTATGTATACGTTCGCGTAATATAATTGTAATTTTGACTCTAAAAAAAGACTCGAGGGATGCGTTCGCGCAACTTTAACCAAACTTCCTTAATAAATCAACAAAAGTGTTATTAATCGTGGACACGTTCGTATGAAATGATTTGGACATGCCCAAAGAAAAGAGTATACGTACGCGTAAGTCAATTCTTTAATTATGAATAATTCAAGTGATTTAAAAGCTGTAAAAAGATAATTGCACATAGGTTAAAAAAATGAGTAGATAAACATTTAAGCCAAGTATAAATATCTAAGCGACTATGCTAGAACCATGGAACCCGGGAATGCCTAACACCTTCCCCCAAGTTAACAGAATTCCTTATCTAGGATTTCTGGTTCGCAGACTTCAAAAGGAAAGTCGAAATTTCCTCAATTTGGGATTTAAAATAAACCGGTGACTTGGGACACCAACTAAAATATTCCAAGTGGCGACTCTAAGAATTAAATAAATAATCCCATTTCGAATAATGTCACTTAAATTGAAAAAACTCCCTTATATACCCTCGGGGTATAAAAAGGAGGTGTGACAGCTTCGGCGACTCTGCTGGGGATTAGGACCCAGAACTTCCAATTCAAGGTTCAAGAATTCGAGCTTGTTAATGCGATTTTTATTTGGCTTTATTGTTGATATTATTGTATTTTGTTGACTTAATGTGCTAATTGTCATTTACCACTTTGATATTACTTGAACTGTATTTAAATATCTTCTTACGCCACCCCTTTGAGTCTTCTGAAAATGCTGCACACGTTCGCGTGGCCCGCTTTTTTCTGTAGAAATTATACCAAATAGATCGAGGCTGGTCCAGCAACAAGGCCGGGTAGACTTTAAGGCTCTCGGTATATTGCCTGCTCTTTGGCCCCACTTGTCCGCTCGGGTAACACAAGTCTAGAACAGAAACCCCAGATTTTAAACCTAGAATAACACAACCTCATGTCGGATCTCTAGTAGGAATGATTATTTACATTACGGCATTTGACCTTAGGAACTCAACATAGGGGTTGGGTCCATCTAGGACAGGTGCATGCAAAATAAAGATCATCCTGATGCATCCTACGTGCTATGTGAATATTTATTTGTTTTGGATTGCATGTTGATCGAATAGGAAAAGGAAATAAAGAGAAAAACCAAGAGTGAGGTAGGAGAGAAAATTTACCCGGTTTCTAAAAATTTCGGTATTTGAGAATGTCCCGAAACTATGCCAAATTTTTGAACAAAGAGAGAAAAAGGAAAATGTATTTCAAAAGCGTGAGTCAAATATCATATTTTTATGTCAAAACTGACCGAATACACAGGTCTGATTCTCACCGGATGTGGCATACGTAGGCAACCCACATAAGGTTCAGCCTCATTTTTACAAATAATAAAATAATGTGTGGTTCAGGGCTTTGGTAGAAATAATAAGCCGACCCAGCTTCGGTTGTATTTTAAGTCGTTTCTTACTGGAATAGCCTTATATTACCATTCAATTGCCGAAAGGCTATTTTCAGGAGGAACGAGCAAGTCTGTTTAAAAGGTGTCTTTTCTAATAAAATACTTTCCCCCGACCTCAAAAAAATTGTTTGGAATTGCGAAGGGGCCACATTTGCAAAAACGATCATTTTTGCTAAAGTATCATAAAAGGGGTCTTTGTCCGTCCTTTTATTAAAAAATGGCCTTGGAAAAAGAGTCCACAGGAGTTAACCCTAACCTTAACCCTCCGCAGGTACACATGAATACTATCCAGAACCCGTCACAAATGAGTACTACCCAGGACCCGTCATAATCTGTCATAGAACGGGCTCAGTTGAAGCTTCGCAGGTGGTGGGATGATTGAGATGATGATGACCAGGATTGGGTGAAAGAACGGTTGGGTTCCCTAATAGACATCATGCGCATCAAAGCCCGGAAGGATTTAATCAAAGCATTGGTAACCTTTTGGGATCCCGTCCACAATGTGTTCCGGTTCTCGGATTTTGAGCTCACCCCCACTTTGGAAGAAATGGCCGGGTATATGGATTTTGGCAAAGAGTTAAGAAATCAGCAACTCATATTCCCAAGGACTCCCTCTGTACACAAGTTATTCGATCTTCTAAATATTAGCAAACAAATGAATAAGGCCCACGTGAGCAAAGGGTGTTGTTCTTCTACTTCTTGTACTTCAGGTTCGGGCACTCAGCCCGGGTCTGAAACACATGAAAAGGGGTTGAATAATAAACAAGACAAGAGCACATGGAAAATTCATCGTCGGTTTGCCTTCATTGTGGCATTTTTAGGAGCCATGGTCTTTCCAAATGCAGAGGGCACAATAGACACCCATATGGCTAGAATCGCACAGATCCTCGTCACCAAAAAAGATCACACACTTGTTCTGTTAGTGCTAGCAGACATTTATCGAGGCGTTAACCTTGTGCAAATATGGGGCTCAATTCTTCGAGGGTTGCAACATTCTTCTTCAAATGTGGATGATCGAACACCTTTTCCATCATCCTAAGTTCATGAAATATGCTTCGGAGGGGAACAATTTCATAAAATATTATGAGGAAAGGGTGGAAGACTACAAACCATCAGAAGGAGTTGAAGCTTGGGTCTTCTATTTAAGAAATCTGAGAGCAAATCAAATTGAATGGACCATAGTATGGCTTCCGGTAAAAGAAGTCATATACATGACAGCTTCAAAAGCCTACTTGATGATGATGGGATTGAGGAGTATCCAACCATATATACCACAAAGAGTTCTGAGACAATTGGGAAGATATCAGGTGATACCCGAAGATGCAGATCTAAGTACCCAAGTCAATGAATTACACCCAGAAGCAACGCTACCCGAGGTTTTGGTTCAATGGGATTGGAATGTTTGTCGGTATCTAAAAAGTGACACCGAGGTACTAGAACCGGCTAGGGGCAAAGTTGATCCTAATTATGCTGCTTGGTTTGAAAGAAGGTTTTATGTGAACAATGAGCCAGAGCCCAAGAGGCCTGCCAAAAGGCCTCATGTTCAAGCTTTTGATGACAAAATTGAGGAAAGGTTGGCCTGAAGAGAAAAGGAAAAGAAATATCAAGCCAGCATCTATGCTTTGCGAGAAGAGTTGAGAAATGTCACCTTCAATAATGATCTACAGGAACGAGAGGCCAAGGGTGAAAGAAAAAGGCTGGTCCAAGAAACTGAAACCCTCAGAGCCTAGGTTCAACAACTGAGAATAGTAACCGAGAACCCGATCAGAAGCAAAAAAGATGATAGGCTCATCTACGACTTTACACAAAAGGTACGTGACTGTGAAGATGATTTGCAGAAAACTGAGTCTGAGCTAGCAAAAGTACGAACAAAGTTGGCCAAAAATGCAGAAGGACGGGCATCTTTCGTTTGACAGATGAAAGAAAGATATGAAAGACGGGTCGTAGGTTGGGAAAAGGATCTTAACAGCCTTGAAGGCAAAATAGCTAAATAAGCCAAGAGCTTCACAACCGAGAGAGAACATTACTACGCTTTGATGGCACAGTTAGAGGGAGACCTACAACATTTGCAAGAACAGAATCATACCGCCACCCAGGTCTTAGATGCTAGATCCCAGCAGATTGAGCGTTTGTTGCAAGAAAAGGACATCATCAGGGAAAGGGTAAGAAGAATTTCCGACTACATCATGATGAAATGTAGTTAGTGTGAAGACATGACCAGGTCCATGTTCTTCGCCATGGTAATGATCTTTGTCCGCCAGATAATGGAAGATCTCTATCATCTCCAAGATGACATGGCGCGTAGGCCCGCCGCAAGACCAGTTGGTATTCCTAGGATAGGGTTGGAGGCACTGATGTACTTTTGATAGTATTTCCTTTTTCGAGTCTGTATTTTCATTTTTAAAGTATGTTTCGAGTCTATTTGAAGTTTTAAATTCCTAGAAAAAGTATGTTTCGAGTCTTTTGTAATTCAGTAAAGTAAAAGTTTTATTAATGAAAATTTTGAAAACACCAAAAATTGTTTCTTTATTTTTCGCATTGATTTCTTGAACTACGTGATCGCATTGATACATAGGCAATCCTCATCGGATCCGGTCATGATTTTGTAAATAACTCAAATAAAAAAATAAAAAAAAGAGAGCAAACGAATAACCAAAAGAAAAGCGAGAAAAGCAAGAAAAGAGAGAAAGACAGGAATAAGAGGAGAAGCATTAAAAACCCAAAGTGGAAAGAAAAGAAAAGTGGAGAGATAAACAAAAGTCGGGATGAGACACGCAACCGTTGCGAAACATGTAGAAACACATTTAACTGTATAGGTGCATCATACCCCGATGTGTGATTACCTTTGTGTTATTTGCTTCAAACTAACTAGTTTGTTGTCTACTATTGAGTTTAGGTTCCATATTAAGGTGGTTGGTTTTGTGGTAATCTGGCTTCACATCCGTACTTTACAAGATCAAAAGGAAGTGTAGAAATATCATCGGAAAGTCATCTGCCAACAGTTCCCATCTTGGAGGATAGCCCGATCTCGGCCATCCCAACTTTCGAGTCAGCAACTGCTGAGGAAAACAGAATTCTGTGTCTCCGCATGATGGAAATGTAGAATGCCTGGTCCACTGGCAGAGATCCACAAAGTGTGATACCTGGATTCCCTGAGTTACTTCCCAGGGCAAGTGGGACTTCCAACGTCCCAATAAGTTATCCGAACACCCCACTTGGATATCCTACCATCTCAGCCCACTTTGCTGGAACACCTTCTGAGGTTCGCCCCCAGGTGTTGATTTTAGGAGCGACCTCCAACATATTTATTGCATCACCTTCTTCGGCCATGTCACAACCCACTTTGCCCAGGCCTAGATTTTATCCGTCATCCTTCACCTTTCAAGTACCATCTTTCCCATTGGAACATACCCAATTCACTACCAATGCTTACGCTCAGCAACCCCGGTGCAAGTTTACTGTGGGACAGGAGAAAACCACAAAGAACCCCGAACAATAGGAGATTACCCGAAAAATGAGGAGCATAGAGCAGAGCCTCAAAAATATACGGGGTTTGAGCGGACAAAAGAGCATATCATACGCTGATCTGTGTATGCTCCCACACAAACACTTACCCTTGGGTTTCAAAACACTGAAGTTTGAAAAGTATGACGGGCATGGGGATCCCATAACCCATCTCAAGAGGTACTGCAACCAATTGTGGGGAGCAGGTGGAAAAGAGGAGCTTCTCATGGCTTATTTTGGAGAGACCCTGGTCGGCATTACTTCTGAATGGTACATGGATCAGGATATATCTCGTTGGCATATTTGTGATGACTTGGATCCGGATTTTGTCAGGCAGTTTCAGTATAACATTGACATAGCCCCTGACAGGAATTCGTTGTCGAATCTCAAGAAGAAGTCCCCGGAAAGCTTCCGAGAGTATACTGCCAAATGGCGCGAACAAGCAGCCAGATTCAAGCCTCCAATGGATGAAACAGAGATGGTTAGTGTTTTTTTTCAAGCCCAAGATGCTGATTATTTTCAGAATATGATGTCCGTGATGGGGAAACCGTTTGTCGAGGCCATCAAAATTGGTTAAATGGTCGAGAATGGTCAAAAAAAGGGCGCGTATTGAGTCAATCTGGTATAAGGGCTACCTCCCAAGCAATTCAAGGCGGGTCTAAAGGTGTAGTGAACCGAAAGAAGAAGGAAGAAGTGGCAATTACAACTTCAAGTGTAATAAACCCCGTCCACCCAGACCTTACTTCCCTGCAAGAACCCCACAACATTACTATCCCCATCAGGATGTGTCCTATGCTATGGTTCCTCAGCCACACACAGTGATGAATGACCAGCCCTACGTTAGGCCACAACAACATTTCAACCAAAATCGAGCTCCATTTCCCAGAAATCAACCTCCTCTCCAAGCTTAGTATAATCCTCAACCTCCACAAAATAACTTCTGTAGACATGTGATTTTTGACCCTCCCCAAGATTTTTCATATTTTAGTGCGTAAATATTTAATTTAGGCAAAATATAGATATTTTAAGTAATTTTGACTCTTTTACTTTATTTTATTACAAGAAAACAAAAAAAATCACAAAACTAGGTTCATTAATGTCGTAGTCATTTTAATCTTAAAAAAAAATCTAAAATATATATATACAACAATAGTAGCGTATTTTTATTTTAATATGATATTTAAAAATACTAAAAATAGATTTGTTTTAATGGTTAGTTTTATTTTAATAATTATTTGAATAGTAGGAATAATTAACAAATGAACCCATATTTTTAATCTCGTTCGCAGCGAAAGAATAGAACTTGGGTTCGAGCAACCCATTTTTAGGCCTAATTTTGGACCTAGCCCATAATTCTCAGGCTCATACCTCTTAACCTAAATATAACACTAAAACCCTAAACCTATAAAAAGGAGCTAACCTAAAATGCCTAGGGGCTATCAGCAAAAAAAAAAATACATAAAACATAGACCTAAGGACCTAAAAGGCTAAGCGCCGTTTTCTATCAAATTAGACTCCTAAGGCATCAAAAACACAATCAGCCATTTCTTTCATTTTAGAGGAGAACCATTCGTGAATTCAAAAGATAGACTCTAGGAGATATACACGAGATCAGCCACAGAGAACGCCAAAAATAAAAGGGCCCAGCCGCCGGCCAAATCTCTTTATTTCCACGCCACAACCTGCGCAAAAGAAGAAGAGTCACGAAACAGAGTGGATTCGGATTCACTGGTTGCCGTCAAATTCAGAGTCGCTGTTTCAGTTGGTTCTCCGCTTCGAGTGTCCGTCCGAGAACTACATTGAGTGTGGGTTCGAGTTCGAGGTTGCCGGCGGGTTTCGCGGTCCGAGCTCCTGCAACTATTGCATTTCCGGGTCAGATTTAGTTCATTGAAATTTGCTGTAACTGATTTTGTGTTAATATTATTGAGGCCAGATTCTTATTCATTGTTTCCGTTTTGTGTGTTTGTACCTTTTATGCTACACTTTGAGATGCCAACTTGAATCTATTGTTTAAATTAATCAAAGTCTTTATTGCTATGTGAAATATATACAAAGGAAAGCTCCAGTTCTTTGTTGGGATTGAGTTGAATGGTTCACGAGTTTTTTTTATCATTATAGTTGAAATTGGGTTAATTTATACGGTTCAAAAATTGTGAATTGGAATGCTATCGTTGTTTAATGATGTGCCCGATCTTTGTCAAAACATGTATTCATTAATTGAAGAAATGCATCTTATTTTTGTGGGATAAATCTGTATTCATAAAAATACATAGTTATATTCCATTCTCTGTAAATGCCTATGGCATCAGGCAAAGAAGTAACAAGTTGAATTGTCATATGATTGAGCTCCCAAATGAAATGAAGTTGTACATAAGTATGAAACAAGTTTTATTTACTTTAGTTAATTTTATGTCTATTTTCTTAATTGTCATAACTACGGGTACGGTTCTCGTGACGTAGTTGTAATGCTTAATTCTAAAACTCGGGTGCGCATTTATGTGACCCAAATTCAAATCTCAACGATGTTGAAATATGTCAAAAACTGTGGGTGCATTTATGTGACGTGGTTTGAGACGTGTTTTAATAACGTTGCAATTTTTTACTTAAAATTAAATAAAAGTGGTTAAAAGGTTAAAATTGCACATAGGTTCAAAATGTTTTAAAATCAGATAATTAAGTCGAATATAACAGTTAAGCGACCGTGCTAGAACTACGGAACTCGGGAATGCCTAACACCTTCTTCCGGGTTAACAGAATTCCTTACTCGGATTTCTGGTTCGCGGACTGTAATACAGATTTGTCTTTTCCTCGATTAGGGATTTGAACCGGTGACTTGGGACACCATAAAATTATCCCAAGTGGCGACTCTGAATTTTTAAATAAATAAATCTTGTTTCGATTGTCCTTTAATTGGAAAAACTCCCTTATATACTCCCTTCTCATGGGTGTAGTGTAAAAAAAGAGGTGTGACAACTTCCCCTACAATGCTCGTGCCCGGGAACCACCCAGGATGGAAAACTTCACGCCCATTGGTGAGTCATATTCTAGTCTTTTTCCTAAACTTGTCTAGATGGGTCTGTTGCAGCCCGTACCCCAAACCAGGTTGAACCTAGAGTCGCCCTTCCACAGAGTCGGTACCTAATATGCTTACTATTCGGGAGCAGAAGGGAATGATACAGATGACTGTTGGACCTTGAAAAGGGCTATTGAAAATCTCATAGAACAAAAGCGGATAGTGCTAAAAGAAGATGACATTCCTAGTGTGACCAACAATCCATTACCAGCTCACAACATCGGAACAGTTATTTGGATGATTTGCAAAGATAAGGAGTTCGATCCTTCTTTGAAAGCCATAATTGCAATCGCTGATGTTGAAAGGAATCCAAAGACTATCGCAAAACAAGACAAGGGGGAGAAGAAGAGTAAACCCACCCCTCAAAATACAAAAAAGAAAGTGGAAACCAAAACTGGGGAAACGCCCTCAAAAGATGTCATTCTTTATGTTCCCTGGGGTCACAAGAAAGATTAAATGTCATTGAACCCTCCAAGAAGGTTTGAGCTAAACAAGGGATCTAAAATGTATATGCCTAAAGGGACCTATGTGGTATGGGGCCCAATAATTTCACCAAGGCTGAATGAGCCTGTGGTTATTGGCCGCGCACCGCAGAGGCCCATGATAGATCCACTGCCGTCCCATGGAATTATAAAAAGGCGGTAGTAACCTACAAAGGAAAAGCAGTTCTCGGAGAAGCAAATGAAACTAACCCGGCGGAGAAATACCTAAATCTGTGGGAAGTGAATAAAGTCATGAAGATGTGTTTCCCACTCAATAAGCAAGTTAGTGCTGAAGAAGCAGAAAAGTTCTTCAGGAAAATGAAAACTGCAGGCTATGAGATAATTGACCAACTCCAAAAGTCTCCTGCTCAGGTCTCTTTGTTATCTCTGTTAATGAATTCAACTGAGCATCAGAAGGTGTTGATAAAAACCCTCAATAAAGCCTACGTCCCAATTGAAACCACTATTGAGCAACTGGAAAGGATGACAGAAATATTCTTTGCAATCAATTAGATCTCCTTCAGCAAGAATGATTTGCCCCCAGAAGGGGCCGCCCACAACAAAGCCCTCCATATGATAGTTAAATATAAGGGGTACTATGTGAAGAGAATGATGCTAGATGGCGAGTTCGGAATTGATATCTGCCCTCTCTCAACTTTGCAAAGAATGGAGATTGGGACTAAGAGAATCAGGCCTAACAACGTCTGCGTGCGTGCCTTTGATGGTATCAAAAGAGACACCATAGGTGAGATCGATCGGATCTTGAGTATTGGTCCTGTAGATTTCGAGGTGACCTTTTAGGTCCTAGGCATGGATACTTCCTACAAATTCCTCTTGGGAAGACCTTGGGGATTTACCTTCCACTATACACTTGATGGTGAAATTTGAATATGAAGATCAGAAGATTGTAGTCCATGCAGAGGACGAGATGTCGATTTACCGGGACCTGTCAGTCCCATGTCTTGAAGCTAGGGAAGGAAGTGAACATATAGTCTATCAAGCTTTCGAGGTTGTGGTCGCAGACCAATGTGAAGAAGGAATCCCTTGTCCTCAACCCTTTCTCTCAAATGTGTCAATTATAGTTGCGGAGGAAATGATAAGCATGGTTATAAACCCGGGAAGGGGCTCGGGATGTCATTGCAAGGAATCACGAAACCTATCACTATGGCTACTAGCGAGAAGTTCTTTTATGTGGGTTTCCAAGGCACGCCAACTAATGAAACATGGGAAAATGAGCAAAATAACAATGGTTGGGTCTTGCCTCAGCCGATCCCGCATCTATTCGAAACCTTCATCAGGCCCAAGTACTACGAAGAAGAAGAAGATAAGGCCTTCACGGTCGAAGAAATTGAAAAATTCTATGGGACTATGAGGCAGATGTTGTATGAAACCCACATGGTTTAGTCGGGAGAAGGCTCGAGCACCGCTAAGGTACTGTACATGGAGCCCGATGCCAAGTTGCAAAATTGGAAGGCTACTCCGTTCCTAGTCAAGCAGGAATCTTGGTAGTCCAGTCTTTCCACTTTTTCTGCATCACGAGTTATTTCAGGGTGCAACTCGGATGTTTCTTTTAGTTTCCTATCTTTAAATTCCAATGTAAACCATGTTATCTTTAAAATTTAATGAAATGAAATCAATATTTCATCGTTCATATCTCTTTATTCTTTCTGATTTTTGTTACTTTTTCTTATTTTTTTTCAGTTCTAATAATGCGGCTTTAAGTAACATGACATGCTTGCGGACTTCATGCCCAGATCTAAAGACGTTGTCTAATTGTGAAATAATGAACCAAGAACTGGAATATGATGAAGAAGACGCTTTTAGGGAAATAAATCGAGAATTGGAACAATTTGAGAATAAGCCTAAGCCAAATCTAAATGAAACCAAGCCGGTAAATTTGGGTAATTCAGAAGAGGTCCAAGAGACATGATAAGCATTCACACGGATGAAAGAACTAGGGATGCCTTGATCCAACTTTTGTTTGAATTCAAAGATGTGTTTGCTTTGTCATACGATGACATGCCAGGATTAAGCGTCGATTTGGTTGTCCACAAGTTGCCGACATACCCTGATTATTCCCCTGTCCAGCAAAAGCAAAGAAAGTTTAAAATTGATATTACTGACAAAATCAAGGAAGAATTCACGAAATAGTTGAGGGCAGGGGTGATCCGAGTGGTCCGATACACCACATGGTTAGCCAATGTGGTTCCCGTTCCAAAGAAAGATGGGAAGACTCGAGTGTGTGTCGACTATCGAGATCTGAACAAAGAAAGTCCCAAGGACAACTTCCCTTTGCCAAACATCCACCTCCTCGCTGACAACTGTGCCAAACATGAGAAACAGTCTTTCGTGGATTGTTATGCTGGGTATCATCAGGTCTTAATGGATGAGGAAGATGCAGAAAAGACAGAATTTAAAACATTATGGGGCACCTATTGCTACAGGGTCATGCCTTGTGGTCTGAAGAATGCCGGGGCAACTTACTCGAGAGCCATGACTGCCATTTTGCGCGACATGATGCACCAGGAAATTGAGGCGTATGTGGACAATGTGATCATCAAATCCAGAAAACAGGACGACCATGTTCGAGACCTCAGAAAGTTTTTTGAGCGACTGCGTAAGTATGATTTGAAGCTGAATCCGTCTAAATATGCATTCGGGGTTCTGTCTGGCAAACTCTTGGGATTCATAGTTAGTCGGAGGGGCATCGAGTTAGATCCAATGAAAATAAAGTCTATTCAGGATTTGCCTCCTCCAAAAATCGAGAAAGAGGTTATGAGCCTGTTGGGAAGGTTGAATTACATCAGCCAATTCATTGCTCAGTTGACTTCCACATGTGAGCCCATCTTCAAGTTGTTGAAGATTGATGTAGCAATTAAATGGGCAGACGAGTGTCAAGAGGCCTTTGACAAAATCAAAGAATATTTGTCGAATCCACCGGTCTTAGTCCCACCCGAACCTGTAAGACCTTTGTTTTTGTATTTGACAGTCTTGGAGAATTCTTTCTCCTGTATCCTCGGGCAACATGATGTGACCGGGAAGAAAGAGCAGGCAGTCTACTATCTGAGTAAAAAGTTCACAAGCTATGAAGCTAAATATACCTTGTTGGAAAGGACTTGCTGCGCCTTAACTTGGGTCGCTCAAAAGCGTAGGCATTACCTGTTGGCCTATACCACTTACCTCATCACCGGGCTGGATCCTTTAAAGTACATATTCTAGAAGTCGATGCCCATAGAGAGGTTAGCAAAATGGCAGATACTGCTCACTAAATTTGACATAGTCAATGTCACCCGCACGACAATAAAAGTTCAGGCTCTAGCAGATCACCTAGCTGAAAGCCCTGTTGATAACGAATATCAGCCCTTGAATACATACTTCCCGGACGAGGAGGTGAATTCAGCTGAGGTAATATCAGAAGACACCAATGCTTGGAAAATGTTCTTCGATGGAGCTGTGAACGCAAAAAGTGTCGGGATTGGGGCAATTTTGATCTCACCCATTGGTCAACACTATCCAGCCCCAGCTCGGCTTCAGTTTTTCAGCACAAACAATACTGTCGAGTATGAAGCCTACATTATGCGTATGAATATGGCAATCGACCAAGATGTTGAAGAACTATTGATCATGGGAGATTCGAACTTTATTATCCGACAAACTCAGGGTGAATGGGAAACCCGGGATATCAAGCTTATTCTATATATGCAACATGTGGAGGATCTTAGTAAACGGTTCAAGTCAGTCGAGTTCAGGTACATTCCTCATTTTCACAATGAGTTGACTTATGCAGTTGCTACTTTGGCGTCAATGTTGCCATATCCAGGCAATCTCCACATTGACCCGTTGGAAATCCAAA